>NW_007579128.1:164845-191726 GCF_000690725.1 Stegastes partitus
CTTACTTTGCTTATCCAGATGGAAAGCGCAGCAGTTCCCCCTTCATGACCTACTAATGTTGCACTGATTACCAACAAAATCGTCTGCACGTGACTTGTGAGAGCTAATTCGTCGGCCACCCGAGGGCAGCAAAAAGAAACCTGTAAACGCAACAATGGCAGAGCTATTATCACCTATGGACCCTTGTGTGAATAATAAATCTACATTAACAGCGTTGGTAATGCTCCAATACACTCAGCAAGAGAAAAAGGCTGCTGGCTAACATGGAGGAAAATAATGCAGGATTTCTGAAAGCTAAAAGTACCTTTAAAAGAAAAGGCATCTAACAGTCATTTTTGTTTAAACTGATACCACAAGTGCCTGCAGTGAATGAAACCAGAAGGTTACAGGCCAGAAAAAAACTAAACACTGAGCTTCGAGTTACTATGAACAGAGAGCTGGGTGATAATTCTTTGCGAGTTTGTTGCTACGAGCAACATCTTTCATTTGTCATGTAATCCTTTTGCTGTTATAAAAATATAAAGCAGAGCCGCTTTAAAGTCATGCCTCAGAAAGGGTCCGTGATGTCAAGCTGAAGTATCATCAGTATTTAACTATCTCACGATAAAAACATTTCTTTTTTTTCTTACTCTCTCTCAAGGTTAGTATACAATTTAATCTCTTTTTTCTCTAAAGCTTAATATAGTTATTTATGTAACCACAGAGTACATCTTCGGAGAAAAAGACGCCTGCTGGAATGCAGAAATGACTTTACACTGATGCTTCCATCATTTTATCAATGGCAGATGTAGAAACCACAATGACTGCAGAGACGGAGAGGTGGATAAAGTAGATCCACGTTTCGATGATCTGATGGGGGCTTATCAAATGATAGAGGAGTATATTCTCTGCAGCGGAGTGTACGTCACGGCAGCCTGAGCCCGGTCGATAGCTCATCATTCCCCATCATTTGGGGGACGGTAAATCTGCTGTCTGACTGGGCTGAGATTGGAGGGCAACAATGGCCGTCCTCTCAGTGAGGACGGTTCAAAAGACACTCCACACAATCAGCACACATTCACAGAGCGGTTTGAATACCTAACTCCTGCCTTCACCGCCGAATGGGAGTTCAAACTGAGAGCAGAGCGGAGTGGAGTTTCTGCTGGAGTTCGGTGTTTATTGAGGAGGGGGAATCTGGTGGAAATTCAGCTGCTTGTATTTGGCAATCAAAGGCAGAATTAAGCTCAGTTTCACCGCTGGGTTTTGAAATTAAACCTTCTCCTTCCAGCTCTGAACATTGCACTCTTCACACTCCACATGCTGGGACGCACGCCGACAGATGGGCCCATTATAGCCGAACATCTCCAGAGTTTTGGAACATCGCAGGGGCCTCGGCAAAATGGGAAAAAAACATGTATTTTTTTATATCAAATTGACCAGAAAAACATCTTTAGGGTCAATTGCTGCAACTTTGTAAGTCCCTGCTCGTGCTATGTTAAGTTCCGCCACATTAAGCCGACTTCACGCGGCGAGGAAGTGATTGTTTCAGGTGCCTGGTGTGGCTTTCTGTGCGCCTCTGCTCCATTACAGCCCTGCCAGAGGGGGGTGGCTCACTATCAGCTTCAGAAGAAACACATTTGCTTGAATAAATGAGGCACCATTAAAGATATAGCCACACTGAACGGCTCGTGAATGACACATTAAACATCGTCGTGTCCTAACCTTCCCGCTTCTGCCTTAATACGAGCCAATAAAGTTCACTGTTGTGCCATGCGAAGGAAATGAATTTGAATAAATTCAAAATAACAGCCAAATGAGTCCCAAGTCGGGGTTTAGCGCCGGTTCGCTCAGCTTTAGCCACTCCCTGGTTATACTAGAAACATACAAAACAGTGTGCAAATAGGAGAGTTAGAAGGTTATAAAAAGGACTACAAGAACGTAATTTATGAACAGGCGAGCTCTGAAGTGTCGGCTGTAGGAAAAACTACAGTGGAGTGTGACATATTTAGGATTTCAAGTCACATCAGGTCACGAGTAATGTCGCTTTATGGCCGCTAAGCTGAAACCACTCCAGGCAACGACGACGTTGTAAAGCATTAGGGTCTGAGCGGCGTGTTCCGCTATAAACAACCTTTTTAAAGTAAGAAAAGTCGGATTTATGTGAGGAAAAGTGAGCCCACACTCCAGAGTCGAGCCCACGCCTGCACCCGGAGCAGCTACAGATATATTGTGTCATATACGTTTTTAGAGCAACTTTCCTACTTGCAGAAATAGCAACAGCAATTCCATCCCGAGACACCGGGGACGTGCCGTAATAGATGGAAAAAAAGCTATTATGCAGCAAGGATTCCCCCACTCCACCCCTCTCCGACCTTCGCCGCCCTCGGATTCCAACCAAGGTCACAGTCTAGGGCGACGCACCAGAGGGAGCTTTGACTGATAGTTTAGTTTCCAGTTCGGCAGAAGTGCTGCGCCTGTTCCCCTCGCTGAAACCATATCAACACTGGGTGGAAAAGCCTGTGTTACACAAGTTTCCACATGAAAAGGGACCACAAACTAGGCTGAGCAGAGTTCTAAGAGGGGAATAAAGCCGCCTAAGACTAATCGTGCCGTCTATTAGGTGGCAATTTCCTGGCCATTGTCCAATTAGGGTCTAGGATCAAGATGGAGAACCAAGATGTTGAGAGCCACGGGCCTTTTAATTATCCCTCATTGTACTTACAAAGGAGACGCAGGCAGCCAGCAGCAGGATCCGGACCAGGAGGTCTTCAAATTGCTCCACCACCAGCTCCCACAGGGACTTGCCTGAAATATGCAAATAAACGTCACACGAGATAACGCATCACACTCGATTCAAAGCTTGAGCCTTTAAGTGTAAAGGATTTAAAGTGTGTCCTCGTGCTTAAGGGTGGGATGGATCTGCAAGGCGTATTGACATTAGCTCTGCAATGCTGACAGGCAGCTGTACAGCAAGACCATGGCTGTGTTTACAGAGGAGCAGTGGTGTGTGTGTCCATGGGTGGAAAGCTGCTGTAGTGTACACTCGCAAAGTTTACAGAAAAGAAAAAGACCCAGGCTCAAGACACGTAATCAGGTAGTAAAGGGAGGAGGATCGCAGCTCATTAGAAAAATCAATATTTACCTTCTTCAGCCGGGAGCTCTGTGGATGTCACACCATGCCGGTTGTAGAGGAATAAAATTGGTGGGGCCAGAGAGGGTGGAGAGGGTGGGGTTGGGGGTTTGGAAGAGAAAGACAAAGAGCAGTTAATACATTTGATTAACTCGGCCTGACTTTGTGATGCACGGACACGTACGAATCGTTCCGCTTGGTCATGATGATTAAAAGCTCCACGTAGGGAGGCAGGACGGCGACACTGTTGTTTTTCAAGTTACTGAGAGTTATGGCCTACTGTCATATTGGTACTGACGTGAGTAACTATCAGATCCAGCTCTAGGATTTATTCAAGGATGCTCAGCTCAAGATGTTTTAAAGTCCACCTTCGGTATATCGAGTTTAGCTGAAGGCATCCAGCATCGGCTCGGCTGGATAATGACCGTCAGAAAACATTACACGGATGTTGTAATAACAAACGTCTTCATAGGCCGCTGATACCAGCGTGATTGCTCATCTTGTAATGGTTAACTGTAATTACTGACTGTCTGCCGGCCCACAACTGTTTTCAAATCACCTGTGAAATGAGACCATGATGAAGCGGATGGAGTGAGTCCTCTCGTAAAATTAGTATCTCAGTTGTAAAAACTAATTTCATTTATTTTTATTCAGTTCCTATTTCTCAAATTTTCCCTTAATTTTGTAAATCTTTTACAGATGAGACGATGACAATGAGTCAGTTTATTTCTGGAATAGTCATTTGGTCTATAAAACTGAATTTAAAAAAAGCGAATAGTTTAAAAAAAAAAAAAAAAAAAAAGTTCAACACATTCCATACAGTCAAGTTGGCCTATTCAGGTTTGTTGCTTTGTGCGCCAAACAGTCCAAAATACAAACATATAACCAATATATTTACATTTGAGAGACTAGAAGCTGTTTTTGTATTTTCTTATAATGAATGCACTGAAACAATTAGAAGACCAAAAAAACACAAAACAACTTTTCCAAATAATAGTTTCAACTTTATCGTGTACATCATCCAGGGCCCCTTAATACTCAGTTTAACTTTAAAAGAAACCACTAATAATTTTACATGGTGGATTCTTTCTTTCCTCAAAAATGTGCCACCTACAAAACTACTACTACCCTTTCAGCCTCACTTGTTCAGACACGTTAAATGATATGCCGATGACACTCAGATCTATTTCTATGCTAAGCCCTGGAACCTGAATCCCCTTGTCCCCCCTCCATGATTGCTCGACCACCAAAGACTGGATGCCCCTTCATTTTCTCAACCTCAAACTTGATAAACAAAATTTTCTGACTGGATTTGAAAAATTTGCCACTTTGTTCCATTTCACTGAAATAAAAACCTCCTAAGAAATCTGGTTTCATTTTTTAGGAGGTTTTGACTATCACTTTACAAAGCTTGTCCTCTACGGTTTTCCTCAGTTAGGAAATATCTAAAACCAAATATTTCTTGTTTTCTATAGATCTTGAACTCTTAATTCATTTTCAGGACCACCAGGTCACAGCAGCAGCAGCAGCAGACAAAGCAGGGCATTCCAGATGCCCCTTTACCCAGCAACACTTTCCTCCTGGGGGATTCCAAGGCTTTCCCAGTCCACATGAGATCAGTGAGTTCTGGGTCCACCCTTCCAGCTGGAAATGCCCAGAAAACCTTCAAAGGAAGGCATCCACAGGCATCCTAATTAGACGCCTGAACCACCTCGGCCGGATCCTTTTGAAACAAAGAACCAGTGACTGTACTTAAAGCTCCCTCTGGGTGTCCAAACTCCTCTTCATAGCCAGCCACTCTACAGAGGAAACCCACTTATTTTTTCCACAATCTCACTCTTCCACTCACTACCCGGAGCTCGTGACCATAGGTAACTGTTGGAATGTGTATCGACTGGTAAATCAAGTGCTTTGCTTTCTGGCTCAGGTCCCTGTTTACTACAACAGTGTGATGCAATGTCTGCCTAAATGCTGATGCTGCATCAGTCCATTTGTCTATCACTCTACTCTCCCGTCACACGTGAACAACATCTAAAGATGTTTTAATTCCTAAACTTGCGGCAGAGGGTGCAATCCACCAGTTTCCAGCAGAGTCATGGCTTCAGACTTGGATGTGCTGACACTCACCCCAGTTGACCAACGGAACCACATCATCTCTGAAAAAGATATGACGCCCAAACCACTCCTCACCCCAGCCTTGAAATCCCGTCAGTGATTATTACAAACAAGATCCAAGACAAGGGGCAACCTTGGCAGAGCCCAGCACCCACAGGAAACATGTCTGACTTGGTGCAGAGAATACAAACACAGCTCTCACTTTGGCTGTACAGGAACTGGGTACCTGACAACCCCATGGCAGCTTTCACAGGGTTCCCCAGGGGACACCGTAACTCCCATTACGCCTCACCAACTCTGCAAGGGTAACGAGGTGTTCACTGTTCCAAAGCCAGGATGGGATCAGCATTGCTCCTTCTCAGTCTGATGTTGGACAATCAGTGAGAGTCTCCACTCCAGCACCCTGGAACAAACTTTTCCAGGAAGGCTGAGCAGTGTGATACCCTGATAACTGGAGCCCTCCCATCTAGATTATTGTAATTCTCTCTACACAGGCCTCAGTCAACCTGCTCTAAATCAATTAACGTTGGTTGCCAGGCTACTAACAGGAAGTAGCTGTCAGTCCCACCTTACCCCTGCTCCTCAGCCCTCCACTGGCTTCCTATAAAATTCAGAATAACTGACAAGATTACATCTAGGGCACTGCATGACTTGCCCTCACTGAAGTTTTTTTTTAATTTCTTTGTTCCTCATTCCACTTCTCAGCCACTATATTTATCCATCCCTTGCTCCAACAGCAAAACAAAAGGTGATTGCATCTTTATCCCCAACACTTTGAAATCTTCTTCAGTCAATTAGATGCTCTGGACCTTTGGGCTGCTTTTAGCGCCTCCTAAAAAACCAGTGAACCCGTTTATAGACTTCCATCCATGTGTTTTTGTTCTGGTACATGTCTCTGCCACTGCACTGTGCTTCATTTTGTCATTTATTCTCACTTAGTTTTTTTTTCCTGTTTCGTTTATGTGTGTGAAGTACTTTGTGTGTCTGGGTTTGTTTGTCTCTGACTGCGCTGTTTCATATTATAATTTATTCTCACTTTGTTTGCCTTTTTTTGTGTGTGTGAAGCACTTTGTAACGGCGTTAAAATGTGCTAAATAAATGCAGCTTAACTTATTTGCATGATACTGTCTTTAAATACACACACATTAATGAAAAAGCAGTAAAAAATGCTAAATATTCACTGTTTCAGGCTTCTTGGATGTAAGAATTTGACTTAAATCATTATAAGTTGAATGTTTTTTTGATTGATGGAAGACCTAATTAGAGCTGTGGACATTTGTTAGGAACATTTTGGACTTTTTTTTCCCTTTCCGGCAGTGTTACTCACATTTTAAATTAACTGAGAAAGATTTAACAGTAATGGAAATAATCAATAGCCGGGGCCCTTTGTAAGAACACAACGTTTATTCTGGTCCTCGCTTATCCAGGAAACACTTTTTCTTTATCAGAGCTGCGGTGATGTCATTGACATTCATGGTGCAGCCTCAGCCTCTAAACTGCTGGAGTTTACTTCAGTGCACATTCTGCTTACTTACTGCATTTACGCCACTTCTTTACATCAGAATGCGAGTAGGATCCCACGAAAACAAACCCGACGACTCAAACGTCTTTTCTTTCAAATCAATTCTTGTCACTTTTTATCTGTCATTCGAAAAGGAAAGTTGATTTCTTTTTTTTTCAGTTTTTTGGCATTTTGAGACAGGCTGAGCATTTTATCCACTCTGATCCGAACACCCACCACACTCATGAGTCACTGGTGTGAGTAGAAAACACATCAGTCATGTTCTAAAAACGTTCCAATTGACAAGTACTGTTGATCAGTGTCGCCACAATGACACGCAGACATGCTTAGTCACCGCGTTTGTCAGGTTCTCATCAAGTCCGACGCAAAGTTATGACTGAACGGGTCCAATGCAGCAAACAACATCCATCACATCAGAAGGACTTGATGAGTGTTGATAGCATCGGTCTGATTGGCCTGCTTTCTGTTTGACTTTGTGCATATGTCTGACATCCAGGTTGCATCATGATTTATTTTTTTGGGGGGGGAATACATTTCATATGCCCCGACACTGGAGGGAACATGAGCTTCTACCACAGACTAACACCTTTACAGCATTATAATTCTTTAATCCATGCCCTCTCAGAACGGCTCATTATACAGTAAATACAGTAAGTGAAAGCTTGAATTACAGCATTCATTACGGAACGGTTGTGGAAAAGCAGCTATATTTAGAAGCCAGCGGGCTGGTAGCCCTAAATGACAGCAGTATTCTCCTTTGAGCAGTGGAAACCTCGTGTTTCTCTGCATGTTTTGACCACACTGTACAGCACGAGTATCAAACGTGACCGTGTGTGGAGCGGGCCTGGAAAAGAGGAAGGGCCATGACGTGAGCCCGCAGCCTCGGTCCAAAAACAAAAATACTGCAGCCGCTCACGTGCCGCTAGTGGAAAGAGAAATTATATGATTTATCGAGTCGTTTTTAGAATAAAATGAAAAAGCAATCTGCGAATTTCTTAGTGTTTTCCCACTAAAATGAAAAAGCTGTTTGATCATTTCAGTTGGTGGTTTGATTTAACAAAACTAAGGAGAGCAAGGAGGTGAAGTGGGGATTCTACAAAAACTTTACCGAGGACAAGCGTCCATTAGAGTTATTTATTGCAATAAACCACGCAATCAGGACTTCCAGAAACAGGAGGCAAAAGGCATAAAGTCAGTCAATCTTATAGGAAAGTTTGCCGCTCATAGCCCTCCCAGCAGAGGAAAGCAAGGTGGGGGTCAGTTTGTAATGACCGTGTCTGACTCTTCCACTAACAAGGCACTCCGAGGCCTCTGGAACCATTTGTGTGGGCCTTCAACAGTCAAGATAAGGCCTCCTGTGCACTCCAAGGTGTCAGGGTCAAGCTGGGCCTCCTCAGCACAAACAAGAGCGGATGAGAGACAAGCCTTCACATTAGAGAGCACACGGTTGATATATGAAATATGCACAAGAATAACACCTCACGCCTCGTGTCTGCAGAGAACTAGAATAAAACGCATTTTCATCACACCAGCTATTAAAGAACAGAGAAGTTCCTACACTGGCTTTAAACTAGTTGTGGATAATCTGTTAGAAAACAACCTTCTTGGGCAGACTGACCCTTGTGCAGAGGTCGTGCCTCTGCTCCAGTAAAGATCGTCCTCAGCCTGTATAATAATAGCTGATGAGTCATTGTGAATCGCTTTTCAAAAACTTGCTGTCTAGAGGGTTTTCAGAGTTCAGGTTGGACACGGTTGAACTCACGGGGGACTTTTGGCTGCACTCTGCCAGCAGCGGCAGCAGAAATGTGGAGAAGTGGGTTTCACTGTTTTCCATGCTCCACCAGTCTGACATAAGCCTGTTTCCCCATTACTGTGCCTCCCTGGTTGTATAATGTTTTTATGGCAGACAGGCTGGCTGGGACTGGAGTGCTGGAGACAAAGACGGACTGACTGAAAGGACAAGACAGAAGAGAGGGTAAGGGGAGGGGAGGAGAGGGTGGGTGGGTGAAGAGAGGGAAAAAGCTGGAGGTGTTGAACGGGGTTCCCCGGCTTCCCCCTGCCAAGGATTCCCTCCCAGTCATCTGGGCTGTGTCAACCCGAGGCTTGCCCAGGCGCATTCCTGAGTACTGACTTCACCTCGCTCTCCCTCTCCCTCTCTCTCTCTCTATGTCCCCACAGCTCCTTTCCACCTCCTCCCCTCCTCCCGACCCAGACAATGAATAAAAGAGGCTGTTTACGCACAGCAAAAAAAAAAAAAAAAAGTGAGCAGTGCCGAGCAGAGGGGAGACACTTCCTGGAGACAGTTGCCAACAACAGCAACATGGAGATGATTTCTGTGTCCAGAGAGTCAGGAAGCAAAGCAGGAAGCTGTCTATCTATCTATCGGCACTGCAAACAATGTGCTGATGAAGGAGCTCTCAGCGCAAACTCCTCTCTCCCGTCTCTTTGGACTCTGACGGAGTCCATTAACAAATTACACTCCAGATTATTAGGACCCCCCCCAGTAAACATCACATCTGACTGCGGTTAAAGCGGCGTTAACAAGCCGGAGTTGGAGCTGCCTCGTGAAAACTACAAACATGAGAAAGTTTTCTGCAGTTACCATAGCAACTTGGCTCATGAAGGCTCCTCGAAAACAAGCATTTCACAAGGTAATGTGCCAGTGTCTGTCAAAATTTACCAAGAATAACTGTTATGCAATCAGCGGGGCCTTGATGCAGCATGCTCGACTGCAGGCATCATGGTCTGAAGTGGACCAGCTCATTTCTGACCTCCGCAGGCTG
This sequence comes from Stegastes partitus, assembly GCF_000690725.1. NCBI lineage: Eukaryota > Metazoa > Chordata > Actinopteri > Pomacentridae > Stegastes > Stegastes partitus. Next base: position 174,375 of record NW_007579128.1, read on the forward strand.
CTAATGCACCTTTAGCATGAGTGGTAGCATGCAGACAAGCAGACACACCTCCACATAAACAGCCAGCGGGTTGAGTTGTGAACAGGGAGGCACCAGTGGCTGTATGCAGGTACAGAAGTAAGACCGGTGCTGCTTCAGACTCAAGCTCCAGGATCCCTCTGCACACGCCACGAGAATGTAAAACAGCCCTATAAATACCATGATGGTAACCCCTAATGATAGTTTCCTATATCCACTCAATCTCCTAATGTATTCCCCCACCGGAAAAGTCTGCATGCATTAAGCATATCAAATGTGAATGATAAATGTACCTCATTCTCCAGCCTAACGTTATTATCTCTGCTACACTGAGAGCATCGCAGTAGCTGCAGGAGAGACGTCTGGTGTCTGACAAAGTCAATGTTCATTTACATAAATGTCAGTCGAGGGCTTTCCTTCTCTAAAGAAGTCATACGCAACCATGCTAAGTGGGCAAGAGTCAGCAGCTATCTCCAGGCGCCCCAACGACCTGTGACAGCAACTCTTCATATCGGATCGGCAACAGTGGAACAGAGTCACTAATCACTCCTCTGCAACGTAATAAAACGAGGACATGAAGGCCTCAATGACTCCTCAGTCATTAAAGACCCAGAAGTCTGTCATGTTGGATTAAAGCTGCTCAAACACGTGGATCAAACAGAACAAGACTCTGAAGTCATGCTGGTGTCTCTTTATAGTTAACTTTGAGCTAAATGCCAACATGCCAATATGTGCACAATGGCAATGCTGATTTTTTCTCTAGATATGTTCATCTTTGTTTAGCATGCCAACATATGTTGGACTCGTTCTGACCACAGCACCAGATGAAAAGTCAGGGCATCTCTGAAGTCACAGCAAATCATCATCATTTGTTTGTGGACCACCATTTTGCAGCCTCATCTCAGGCATTTGGCCATCGCCATCTTGGTCTTTTGAAACTGGATCTAACAAGTGAGGCGTGAATCTGACTGAGAAGTCAAGGACACTGTGCACGATGGTACGATAGCAGCCTGATAATCACCAAGTAGCCCAACTCTAAAACATACCCCGCTTTATCATCTATTTTTCTCCAAATGGGACAACAACTTACAAAATAAACATCATGCTGTGTTGAGGGAGACTGGAAACTAGTGATTGAGACCATAAACCCATGAGGAACATGTTTGCTGAGGTAACAGATCAAGGGTGAAGTAGGGTCATTTTCTCATGGATTTATATACAATCCGACTTATTTTTACAACCAAAGAAGTCGCCACCTGCAGGCGTTAAGAAAAAAAATGGGTGTAAGGCACCTCTGTGTTGGCTTTACTTTTTTGGCTCCGAGGCTACGTCCATCTTTATTTACAGTCAATGCTTCCATCCCTCATTTCAGCTTGTATTTCAACTTTAAAGGGATGTAAACAATTGAGGAGCTGCTTTAAATGTTTTATTATATTAGTTTGTACAGACAGGTGACAAATCAGAGGAAGAACCTGAACCTTGGACTCCACACTGATGGGGTCTGGTGGCTCTGTTGAGCTTTGGGGGACATTTTGCCATCATGGTTTGGCTCCACTTGTCCCCTTAGAGGGAAGGATCACACCAAATCAATACAAGTCGTTCTGAGCGATCATCTTTATCCAATAAAGAAGCAATGCTCTCATTCATAGAGCACAAAGGGTCACTAAACGGTTTGATGAAAGTGATGTGAATCACATGCTGTGACCTTCACAGTCACCACATCTCAACACTTAGAGGAGATTTTTAGTCGACGTATTTGACAGCAGACTCCACCGCCGTCACCAAAACACCAAAAGAGAGAATATCTTTTGGAAGAATGGTTTAATACTTCTAATAGAGAGCTGTTCTGGTGGCCCAACACATAACTAAGACACTTACTGTTGTTTTTTTCCATTAATTTGTCACCCCTCAGCGCTTCATATTTGTAAGGAATTTAAATGTCATTGAAAGCACAGTGCAGTTTATGTCTCGCTATAATTGATTACAGGGGAAAAAATTTGCACCATTCATTGAGATATTTGGAAAACATTGCTGCATATTTGAGGTTTTTGCAACTAATTTTCAAATACCAACTCAAAGTGTGTTTGAAGCACCACACCAGAGAGTGTCGAATTAAATTAAATGGGTCAGAATTTGTTTCAGCCCACAGTAGAATTTCCACAACAGCACAATGAGACAGAAGCTGCAGTAACATTTTTCCAACTAGCATTAAGCAAACGTTTTAAAACCTGCTGACACATCCAGACCAACAGTCTGAAATGCCTCACATACTCAACAAAGGAAAGACATAATGGTTTTCATTTCAGCGAGAGGCAAAATATATTAGCATGCACAGCAGGAAAAAAGGGGCACCAGTGGAAAAGGAGCGGGCTGTCCTGCTCGGTGCAATTAATATTATTTTAGCTGCAATGTTTGATTAACTGATCAGCTTGTAATTCTCCTCATGCCGAGGACGCAGAGAGGAAATTCCATCAACTGTCAAAGTTGCACGCAGATAAGCTCTTTTGTGTTGTTCGTCTCTGAAAGGCTGTCGTGTCAGAAGAGGAGAATTAGCTTCAAAGTGGAGATTTTTATCTTTTCTAGCCAATTAAGACAGCAAATAACATGAGACTCAGCTCAGTGGCTGCTGCAGCTGCCGATTGGCTGAACCGTCTCTGACGTCATCGAGCTGTGGTCAGGGAAAAAGAGACTGGATTTTTCCTTTGGTTGTTGCTCGGGATAGTGCATGCTGAAATCAAACTGCAGCATCACTCTCACATTTGTCCTGTGAAAGATCTACCAATGCATGAGAGTGTCCTGTATATTTTAGTTTGGTTTGTTTAGGACAAACACAAACAACACGTTTTGGTTCACCGGATTAGGACCTTTGAACATCATACGTGATCCGAGCAGCGATAGACTGAAACCGCTGATGATCACTGAAGATAAGACATCTGTGTTTATGCAGATACTGTAAATAAATATGGGCCCTGACTGCACACATATACTGCTCACTGCACATTAGATTCAGGTTTAAACAAACACTCCAACTCGCACAGAGAAAGAGCGCCTTGCCCCTCGTTTTTAACCGCTCACAGCACGATCGGCTCTGCTGGCAAGTTACAGAGGAAAAGGAAAAGAGGCCTGTCAACTGAGCAGGACATGCATGAGGTGATTAGCACAGAGCTGATATCTTGTCAGAGCTCAAAGCTTCCTCTTTAAGGTCACAGCTGTGCAAAGAGCCATTTTTTGAACATCTCGACAGGCTAGGAGGATGGCACCCGGCCGCCCAGTAGCCAACTGGAGAAGCTGAATGCCGTGAAAAATAGTCAGCAATCCCCCAAACGGCAGACCGAAATATCTGTGTTAACACCAAGCTATTAATAGAGTTTATTCTAGGTTTAGAAACCAGAACGACACTTTTATCCAATCAAATGCCTGGTACAGTACAACTTTAAGGATCTGAGGCCTGAGGCAACAGAAGCCCGTCAAAGTAGTGAAAACTTCAAACTGAATTTTAAAAAAAATTAAAAAATATACACCCACTGACACAAGAGCAGATGGTGTGACACAAGACAGGCTTCTACACGCCCATGTTGAGTTACACTACCCTTTGGTTTGCCAAAATGATATTAAGTCCAGTGATGGTCTATATTTTTAACAAACCTAATGAAAAGGGCAAAACTAAGAACGACTTGATGCTACAAACAAGTTTTGTCTGCACAGTATCTCGTTCCTCTGTGCCGTGGAGCTGCATTGTTGTCCGAAAATATTTCAGAATCTCACCAGTGAGCCACAGCGTTTCACTGGGCGACATGTTCCAGCATCACCACAAATCAGGACGCTGTAGGTTATTTTGAGACAATTCCACATACGGCGTCCTGCTGCCATAAATACTCAACACTGACACTACCAGAGCATCCAATCTACAGCTGAAAATATGTCCCAGTAAATGCACGTATAAGCAACATCTGCTAAAAAACACAAAATACAAGAATCCCACAGTGCTCAGCTATTAACTGCCCTTCAAAATAAAAGTCTACATTCATAACAGATTTTAAAAATGGGACCTGTAGGCGTGGCGCTGAAGTATGGAAAGCACTGAGTGACAGACTACCATGTGTTTCTTTTGGTCTTTTAATAAGATTTGTTAAAAATGACAAATAGTTATATTTATCACCAGCTTCACTCTTTAAAAACTGCCATCATATCTTAAGCTGCTGCATTATGGTGGCATTTTAGATCAATTTTCTATAATGTAGTGTTCAGAATGGGTGCCATAATTTAGAACAACACAAATTAAACCATAAAACTCTGCTGAAATGCCATTTATGTTCTGTATATGTTAAAAAGACCTTTTCAAAATGTGCTACTGGTGACATGCGACCAATCAGATTGTTCTGTGGGCGGGACATTGACCACAGATGCATCAGAGGTAAAGTTTTTAAATGAAAATATTTAAATGGAGAGTCACTTAAAAAACACAGATAATCGGGAAAATGATGAATATTGGATCCGACAGTCGGCCAGGCTGATGATGAGTCGACCCCCGAGTAGTGTTGAAAAAAGTTGACTGGATGAGATGAAACTCTGACGACAGTCCTGTAGATGGCCACTTCACTATTATGCTCTCTCGTATTTTTGCTTTTTTTAATTTAACCCTAACTGTATTCATTCCTGTCGCATCAGAGTCAAACTTCTGGTTCACTTTTAAACATGCTCTCCGACACACATCCATGTAGCCAAATGCTCACTTCCTTTCTTTGACCTTTTGTCCTGGTTCAAATGAATGCATGTTGTTTATTTGTGTGTGTAAGTTCTTTAAAAGCAAAAAAAACCGAATTCCTTCTGTGTCTACGCACTCTTGGGCAATAACGCTAAATCTAATTCCAGGATGCTCTAATGTGTGGGATGGCAGAAAAGGTGGAAACAAAGGGTTTAAGATCCAAACACATGACTTTTCTAGAATTATTTTTCCAGACACCAACAAGCTCCACACGCTATTTTACATGCAGCTCTTCATCCTGCACTCAGATCTCCATTTTCTTGCCGGTGCACCAGTGAAACACCTGTGAGCATCCATCTCCTCAGCGGACCGGACTGTGCTGCAGCAGGAGCATCCAGGCAGAGCGTCAAGAGCGCCGTGACTCAACATCATCTCAGCGCGAGAGCAATGACGGTGACTGACAGATGCAGAGGTGGGAGGGAAGAAGGCAAGACAAGTGACAAGCTCGAACAGGATCACAGTTCCTTTGAAGGCAGCTGGGCAGGCACACACAGAGCCCACTAGAACAGGGAAGTGACTCAACACCCCAAGGACTTCAAATTACTTTTCTACAACTTAGCTCTCCTTTCTCAGCCCACATAACACCGATACTATTAGCACAGTTTTAACTCTCCGCTGGACAATTTGCAGTCAAGTGATTGAGGAGCGTACGGCGACGTGCAGTCATGGCGGCGGCGTGGAGGAGGAGGAGGAGGAGGAGGAGGAGCAGGAAACAGTAACAACGTCTCTCATATTTCAAACGCAGGAGCGAGTAAGTCAGGCTGCTTTCATGTCAAGTTGCACAACAGGAAGAGAAACAACACAGTGAGAAAGATCCCACTAGAGGAAGTTGTAATTAATATTTGTAGCAGAAACTGCGGTGAAGAAAGTGCAGCAACGTTTTAGAATCGTTGCAAAGGACGGCATCACTTCACTCCATCAGTGACGGAAAAACAGACACTTTATTGGTGCCGGAGGTTCTCTTCATTTAATCAATAAAATGACATAAGTCGGTTAAAATCAACAGACGCTCCGGTGCAGGGTTTGATAACAGAAGAGAAGGCCGATTGGTTTGTTTTGATTGCCCAACACGTCTAACATCAGACACTGTGTGATGATGGTGCAATGACATGCATTACTAGGTTGTTTAACCTGAATACGTTGCACAATTCTGCTCCTCTCCTGGAGGGAGTGTCAGGTGACATTTTTAAAAGCCTAATTGGAGAAGGCCCTCCAGCTGTGCAACGCAATTTTTAAAAAAAGAAAAGATAGAAAGGGATTTATTTAACACGCTTTGATCAATAATGCTTCTATACTCAATTACGCTTTTAACATTTTAAAGCCTGGAGGACTTCAATCATGACGGAGGAACTTCTTTTAGATCTTAAATGTTAGAAGGGAAGATGAATCAATCAATTAACGCATTCTTAGGAGGGGATTTTTTTTTTTTAAAAAGGCCATCTTCCCCGGACACTCCTTCACCTGAAAGTCTTTGAAAATTGCTGTCAAGGGACCTTACCTTGAAAAAAAAAAATAATAAAAAAAGTTGATTGCTCATGGGGACAATGTGCCCTTTTACTGACACTCTCCGAAAACGAACGCAGTGCACCTTTGAAATCGGGGATGTGAGTGCACAGGACACAATCATCAGGAACCGCAAGCTGTAACAGCACAAAGCGTCTCGGTGCACCCACACACACACACAGACAGGGTGTGTGTGTGTGTGTGTGTGTGTGTGTGTGTGAGAGAGAGATATAGAGGCTTGTGACTTCCTCTCGTCTCCACTACATCACAACCAACTATCACTTCACAATGAAACTGATAAACTGTCTTGTAAATTGAGGTGCTTGTAGTCCTCCACAGTAAATTAAGTGGATGTTTGTGGATGAACTCGGAGAGGTAGACCACGAATGGAAGGTGTGAATAAAAGCCTCCTTCCTGCAGCAGCTTTACAGAAAAAGGCTGCACCAGATGTGGTGGCTAAGCTAACTTTCCAACATCTCAGAAAGGGATTAGAAACTGTGTGGGGGGGGAGGTTTCTCTCAGTAACAGCACATGAAAGCGTCGACAGAAAGCCACAACGCCTAGACATCTCTTTACTTACAAAAAAGCAACATTTTATGCGTCTCCCCAACATCAGGAAAAGGAAAAAATCCATCCATAAAAAGGTCAAATTAATTATTTGAAGCTCTTCTTCCTAATGAGACAAATTAATGGATACTACAGTTCAGTGGGTGTTGCCATGTATACCATGAGAAAGGACAAAAAATAAAAATCTGGTCAAAATATGTAACCTCACGGTGGTTTGAACCCATTTTTGAACTCCAAATTACCCCAAGATGTAATGAGGCAAGACGCACTCTCATCACATTTTAATTGAGGAGGGACGACTAACAGCTAACAGACATTTCTGGAAACCGGCCACAGTTAAACTCCCTCATCCATCCCAGAGATCCACATGAACCGTGAGCCACTTCGGGCCCACAGTGTCACATCTGAGTCAAACATGTCACATTATCTTTCAGCACGTCGAAGCCTCCTCATGCAGACACTCGGAGCAGCACATCATCATTTTCCTCCTCCCATTTGCTTTCTCGTGTCCAAACACTGAGCTCAGTCCCACGGCGGAGATGTTGTTTGTGGACACGTTTCGGGTTAATGATCCTGCTGATAATGAGATCCTGCTAACCAGACAGTGCACACATGTCAAGGTGAGCAAGCCACCTCGCTGAAACAAAACCCCCAAGCCTCACACGGAGTCCTTGCCTCATGTGCACAGTTTGTGGTTTGTGAGCAGAGGGGAAGGAGCCCTTTAGCAGGCGTACATCACTCTGCAGAGACACGAACTGAAGCGGTAAACAAACCCACACCGATGCTGTTTTTAACATTTGTGGCGTGTAAAGAAGCAGTGGATAACCCCTGTTGTAGTTACTAAGTCCCAAAATGGAAAAAAGGGTATTCCCTCCCTCTAGTATTTATCTGCAACGCTCTCACACAAGGCAGGAAGTTCACAGCTAAAAGCAAAAGAGATGTTATCTGTGGCAAGACGTTGCTTTTTTCCATGAAGTCATCACGAGCCCCTGGGTAGAGTGGCTGGCTGCAACAAAAGGGCCACTGTTTGACTGGCACAATGTGCCGCTCTGCTCCACAGCTTGGCCGCACATGCAAATGACAGGAGAGGAGTGAAAGGTGTGCAGATGTCAGGTCCCAGCTCAGCATGAAAATACTTAACGTGTGTGCATGAGCTGCTTTGTGATCCACAGAAGTGATATATTCACCTCAAAGGCATAAAACTGGCAACTTTACATGCTGGTTTGACAACAGCACTGTGCCTCTGTGATCTTTATCACTCTGACACTGTCCACTTTAAACAACACATGCACTTCCGTGTGTTATCTTGTAATTTGAACTGTAAAGTACAGGCCACGTGAAGAACAACTGTTGAAAGTGAAAACAGGTTGTTCAAGATTTTCTGTTTCATTATCTTCAGCTCTTCATCCTCTTCCACCCCAGTAGCCTTCCTGCCCTGCACTTCCTGATCCCTGTATGACAGCCTGGGATGTCTGTCCTCACACAGCTGCTCGTACTGTGTCCATACCCAGCCACAGAGGGCTTGTTTTCCATGAGATATCAGCTTTTTTTTTTTTTTTTTTCGGCTGCCGTTTTGAGGCACTTGACATACTTTCAGAGCAGACCTGACACGAGGAGAGACTGAATAAAGAAGAAGCTGGATTGTTTAACTAAATTGGTTTATTTGTGTCGTATTTCTCCTCTGCAGATGTGTTTCCAAACTTTACCCGGTGCGGTGTGAGGTGAATGATCCAATGCGGGCATGTGCATCAATGAATGTGCCACTTATATTTCCACTGACTGTGCGCCACAGGGAATACGGTGGCTTTTTACGCGCACGATCTGCCTCAGCTTGAAATCTAACGGCAGTGGAGGGGTTTCCTGGCAAATGAATCGATGCAGGCTCTCATACGCACCACGTTTGACTTAAAAGAAAAAAAAAAGAGAGAGAGAGAGAGAGAGAGAGAGAGAGGGGAAATAATGTAGACAAACTACTCACCGTTCGGCCCATATTTCTCCAAACTGACTTTGACCTGCTCCAGAGTCAGCCCGGTGTTTTCGTTCACACTGAAGTTGTCTAAAACTTCAGTCGCCGATTTAGTGTGCGCATTTTCCATCTTGGTGGACCGGGCTTAGATGATCAGATCGAAATGCATGCAGCTGAGTAACATCTACTGAGGCAACCTGGGGGTGTGTGCGGGGCTTGAAACAGCAGTAATTTCCACCGATGGGCGTTGAGGCGGCTCGGTTTGCTCTGTCACCTGTCTGTTCCCCCCCTGAAGAAAAAGCTCCGGATCCGCGGTTCAGACGCTGTTGTCTCTCTGTTGCTCGACTGCCGCTGCTACTTCATCTCCATCTGAAGGTGTGCTGTGTCTGTGCCGGCGCGGACCGCCTCTCGGCTGTTGAGCACTCCCTCCTGCGCTCCCATTGGCTGCGCGTACCTGAGCGCACGGTCCCGCTGCCTCCTGCAGCCACTTCAAACATCAGGACACGTTACGCGTTGAGTGTAGTGGAGCTTCAGATACTTGCGCTGCTGTTTATTGCTCCTGATTGGGGGGGATTTATCTGTTTGATTAGAAGTTCACACAGAGCTGGGAACAAAGTGCGTCTTTTAGGGGGACTCTAGTTTTTAAAGCCCTCTGCGCACAATGCAAACTGCCGCTGTTTATGGCGCACAGAGTGGGAGTGTTAGTTGTGCACAACACTGTGAACTGAACCTCAACGCAGCCCCGAGGCCAGCTGCACAAAGACTGTGTTGATCGAGTCAATTAGGACGGTTTTTAGTTTTCCTCTGAAATGCTGCAAGACAAAAACGACTAATTTTCAGATAGCAGCTCCACCCTCAGGGCTGTTTTCCACTGACAGCGGACGGGAAAGGGACAAAACATGGCCTGTAATTGGATTTTGATAGCAATTCTGCAGAGTCAGAAAGGGAAGAATGTTTCTATGAACAGCAGGAATTTCTGAATTGATGCATTTGTTTCACTCATTACTGAATACCCCCCAATCATTTATCATTCTAAATTCTTTGACTAAATTCACACATGACCAGAGAAGGAGCTTGAACTCACAGCTTTGTCAGCACGCTTAGTTTGAAAATAATTAGACGGAACAGTGGAGAATGAGAGAGAAACTGTATTTGTTAGATTTGAACCGTTAAAGCTGCCCAGGCAGTCACACAAGAATGATGGCCAGCAGGGACAGCACGACTTTATTGTGTTTTTATTCCCAATAATTGGTGCATTTGTGTACTGAAAAAAAAAAAAGACTTGGAAGCTATGAACAGCAAACAGTAATTGCTAAAGCTTGGCATATTTTCTCCAAGTTGCAGATAATTGGAAACAAGGCTGACACGTTTGTGGACAGCAGGCTTGATGCTGTCGAACTGCTGGAAGATCTGGGAAAGTAACACAAGGAGTGAGTCTCTGTTGTGTTTTCTCATGTTTATTCTATTTATTTGCAAGGTATACGCTTTTGCAAACAAGAAAACGCAACAGAAACACTAAGCGTATACCAAAATAACAAAAAAAAGAAAAAAAAGTAGTAGGACACGGATTGAAAAACAGCAAAATCAATGTGGTTGTCATGTCCTGTCACTTAGCAAGTTGCATTTTGAGCTGCACAAAGCAGCAGCTGAGCAGAACGTCTCAAACTCTTGACAGCTGTGTTCTCCGTCCTTGCGATGTTGCCAGACTGTTCTCTCAAGGGGACTTGGCAAGAGCGTCCTTCTCGAGTCCATTCTTGGCTGTGCTGGTACTGAGAAGCAGTCTTTTGAGTTCTCAGGACCAAGGTTGAATGCCACTGACTCAGAGGATGTTTGCAGATGCAGGGTTTGAACTCAGGAAGTCCAGCGAGAGGACAGTTCATCTGCAGGGAGAACGGAATAAAAGGACAAAGTGCTTTGACAGACAAAGCAGAAGCAGGATACCAGAATCTGACATGGCAACCGATAAGAAAACAAGAAAACAGCAGACAAAACGAGCAATGTGGCGATAATAATAAATACATGTAAACTAATAAAAGCAAAACATATAAGCAATAAAACGTCAGCATCATATTGAAAAAAAAAAGGGTTTCAAGAAGTGATTTTAAGGGTCATTGATTCTACAGCTCCTCAGGCAGGTCCCTCCAAAGCTGAAGGGCCCCTTAAGATTTAAGCCTCGACCTTGGACCCCCCCATCTGAGCATCTAAAGCTTGAAGCTTAAAATCAATTTCAAAACGAACAAGGAGTCGGTGGAGAGAAGTCAGGACTGGGGTGATGTAGTGTCATCTGTTAAAACCAGCAAGAAGCCGAGAGCGCTGCTGTTTGGAAGACTTTGGGTTCGTGACAGAATGAAGGGAGCTGCAGTGGTTGAAAATAAATGACTTGTGAGTGCATCAGTTTAATTTTGGATGGTTTTTAACTAAAGGAAGCAGAACTTCTTTGATTTGTGGCTCAAAGGTTCGGTGTGAGTCAATTAATACTCCATTAAAATTCCTGGCAACAGGCGACACATTAGCAGAGGAGCGACAAAGACTGTTCTAAACGACACAGTGTCAGGGATTGAACAATATGATTTCTATATATAATCTGTATGTATGACTCTGTGTACAGTTAATAAAGTAAAACATATAAAAGACAAATAATAATGCTAATAATAATAACAATGGTGTGTCAACAGCATGAAAACACAATAAAAATGTTCTCATTACAGTTTTGAATTCAGTAAAAGAACAGATACTACTTTTGTCCAATATATTATTAGTATTAGACATGACATCAGCAGATAATTAACGTTAATATTAATGCATATTATAAGTAGAGTTTTGCTGTTGTAGCTCACCCAGGTTCAGTTTGTTTTATCTGCTTCACATCCAGTTTGATAGATTGGGCTTGAGGCCCCCTTCAGTGGGTTGCAAGATCACAATTGATGAGATTGTGAGATTATTAACGAGGCGTGAAAGACAAAAACAATTAGACGCATCAATTTATAGTCACTTTTGGGACCATTTCTTTCCAGTTTTTTGCTTTTTGTGATAATTGAATATTTGACCTCTTGTTAAATATCACAAAAAGACAGTGGTGGTAAATATTGTCCAAAGCTGCTGTTATGATGTTTAAACTTCCCCCTTTTTCCTGAGACACAATGGTTGCATCCTGGCGCTGAAATGATTCATTTTTATGAATCCATAGTTTGTGTCGAGTGACTTACAGCATGAAGTCACTTTTCTTGTTTATTCTGGTCCAAATCACTCCCTTTGGCCCACTGCAGCCGCCCGGTTCAACCAGACACACACACTTACGGCAGCGACACATCAAAATGCTCATTCGCTGCGACTTCTGGCAGCACTCGCGGTCTTGTCGTAATTGGTGGCTTCACTGCATCAGAAACAAGTGCAACGCTGCTCACTGCCTGCACAGAAACCATTATTTTGCATATCATTTACTAAGACCCTTTGGGGACTTGAACTTCCTGGAAACCTGTTGTTTCCTGGAAAACAGTAAAGGTGACCTCATATGACACGGACAGAGGGTGTGAGCGAACGTACAGCTCTCCCGCCCTTTTTGTGCCTGTTGGCAAATCGGATTGCCTTTCTCCTTGAACCGGCGTCTCATTGGTTGAACCTTCTGAACGATGCCTCACCAGCACTGCCTCAATCCATTACAAACCTCCATTAAACTCTTACTGTTTACAATGCTTTGCAGCTTCTGACTGGGGAGCCCCTGTAGGGTTGGCACTTATGGGGGAAATCAGCAGTTTATTGATGCAGTGGCAGAAGTTTAATGAATTTGCCCATTCATGGTCGACTGGGGAGGAATAAGCCAGCTGAACGCGAGCAGGGAAACCGGTGTTCCAGATTTCCCTTCCATCACTTTATCCTGAGTGTAAGGTTACTGCAGCACAATCTCCCCACAGTATGCGGACTCTGAAATGGGTCTACTGTTGGAGATCACAGGCGCTGGACTGGGACCTGGTTGGGCACAAAGTATAAAAGGAACAGGGTGCTCCAATTCTGTCCCTGCTCACAGCTGGCCTCTTCTCTCACAGCAAAAAAAAAGTGTATTTATATCTGGAGCTTACGTAACTTCCAGAACTGCCGTCTGGAGGATGGTAGCTGGCTACATGAAGTTCTCGGATGCTAAGTGCCTACAAGTGCCCTCTCGCTTGCTTCGGAGGTTCTGTCTTTGCTTCTCCTTCAATATTCAAATCCAAAGATTTTCTATTTTAAAAACCAGACCTCACCGGAGCAGATCCCCAGCAGACAATCGAGGCTACATCCACAGGTTCCACTCATGCTGCTCGCTGCCCACTCACGAGCGCAGTCAGGGAGCGAGATTCTGGTTAGTCATCGGCAGCATCGACTTATGGTGTGAAGTTCTCCTTCAACTTGTGTTTGCGCGAGCTAAAGCCTTTGCATCAGGCGTCGCAGTGACATAAATTTCAAGAGAACCCCTTCGACGCCAAAGCTCTTATGAAAAGGAAATCCCCACCCTGACCCCCCTCTTTGGCTCGCTCGATCTTTCCCTTCAGTGGCGCACACTGGGGGACTGTGCTAGCCTCGGTGCCAGTCACACAACATTTTCCACACAGCACTGTCAGCCTTCCAATACCATTTGCCTTCCCCTTTTGCTTGCAGCAGTTCATTTGCATGAGGGAAATGAGCCGTGGCCTCTCAAGCATGAAAAAAAAAAGAAAAAAGAAAAAGAAATTTCACTCCACCTTGCACGTGATGTTTCACAAACCTCCATCTAAGACGAGGCGTGACACTCTCTCTGCACCTGGACCTGAGAGTTCGATGTGACAGTGAGATTTTTTTTTTTTTTTTTTATTCAACTCAGGCAAACAGCCACCCTTGATGTTTTTCGTGGAGCTCCGCTGCTGGTGCTGCAGACTTGGGGGACAAACAGCTGCTGCTGCCATTGACTTTGAATCAAGGAGATGATGGTGATGCGAGTCGCCCACAGTCTGGAGCAGCTGTACCTGACAAGCAGCCCAAGTGGCAAGTCAACCCCCGCCCAGCCTCCTCGCCATTAATAAACCTCTCCCCTCTTTCCCCCCCGTTCTCCTTCCCCTCTTCCCCGTTCGGGGGTTCTGCACATCTGTGAGAAAGTCATCATTTCACAGTCTGGCGCAGCAGGATGCTCCGCCGCCTGTCAGCCCCTAGAAGAGAAGGCGAATGTTTTATGTCAGGGGAGAAAAGTCTGCTTTAATGCCGTCTTAATACCAACTGAATATTTTAAATCCAATTTTTTGAATGATATTTTAAACAGCGGTACAGTGTTAAGGAGACATGAACCTTTAAGAGCATCAGAAAGACGAAGCAACGTGCTGCGTATCTGTGTCATTATACTCACAATGGATGCATTAATATTAAAGCACCCTCTGCTCTGAGACATGTTGCACCCAGCTCCTATTTTATACCATAAAGTGATCACACATTTCCCAAAGTGCAGTTCTGCCACATATGCAAAGATTTTTTTTAATGTGAGCATGTTACTTAACACCTTCAATAAGACATAATTTAACAAGTTGTGATATTAGTTGCGGTGAAACACGACACCAACAGCAGACAGAGAGTTTATATTTATAGAAAGGCAGAGCTACTTTTCCGTATTCTCTCGTGGGTGTCAGTTTTCCACAGTTATGGGCCTGAAGTTCCACTTGGAGGCTGGTTTCCTATCACAGTGGATGCTCCCTGTTTGCAGCCAGGCTCACTGGTCAGAGTCTGCTGAGGATATTACAGCTTTGCAAGCCCAGTCTTGACTTCTTGTGAAACAATTTTTGGAACAACTGTTTGTCTGGACAAGCATTTGACCAATGGGATTTAACCAGCGGACAGCACTGCACACATACAGCAATGTCAGACTCACAACGGACACAAAAAACTAAAATGGGAATCCAGTAGAACCACAGATATTATATATTTATTCAATGTATTCTTTTTCCATGTCAAACTCAGACCTTGATATAAAAGATAGATGTTGCCTCCAGGTCTGAAAAGTGAAACCAGTGCAGATTCAGCAGCCAGCAGGAAGCGACTTCTCTGGTTGGAAAAAGAAGTCGGATTGTATAGAAATATATTTAAACACTTCTCATCGATTTGTGACCTTAGAAAACATTTTCCAAATGAGTTCATGGTTTTAATTTCTAGTTTCAAATGTACTTTGATACAGAATGATTTTGTTTTTGTAAATTATTTTGCCCTTTAGAGTAAAATTGGTGCGAAACCAGGCTGTGTCCTCAGGTTCTCAATCAGATCCATCCCTCAACCAGGATGGTGATGGTCAAATTCCTAACTCAGTGTTTTTGTAAACTGTAGTCCACAAACGACTGGGTGATGCCATGATGGCTGTGTCTGTCTTTTACATAGTGTCTATGGGCTCATGTAGTCTGAAGCTGTTTGCCTCAAACAGATGTGAAGGACGAGCTGGAGACAACTTTCTAACTCCACAGACTTCAAATAAAAGATGGAGGTAGCGAATATGACGTTACTGTTGTTTTGTGGATCACATTTGGAAGCTTTGAGTAGTTGTGATGGTGGTCGTCTGAAGTTAGATGTAATAAGTGAGGGGCAGATCTGACTGAGAACCTGAGGACACAACACACATTGATAAGGAAACCCTGCCTTGTCGTCTGTTTTGCTCTAAGTCGAACCATAATTTACTAAATGACCATCATGCTGTGTTTAAGGAATTTAGTGATTTGAGACCATAATCTCACCAGGAAAACGTCTACTGATAGAACAAATCAAGTGAGAAGTAGAGTCATTTTCTCATAGACTTTCAATACAATCAGACTTCTTTTTACAACCAGAGGAGTCGCCCCCTGCTGGCCGTTTGAAAAACATACAAGTTCAGGACACGTCCATGTTAGCTTTTCTGACCCAGTGGCTTCACCCATCTTTTATATACAGTCTATGAACACAACAAAAGGTCTCACACAACCGTAAATCTCCTTTGATGATCATAGATGTGTCGGATTACTGATCTTTGAAGATGTTATACTTCCAAACTAATTTTTCGTTGAACTCTAGATTCCAACATTTCATCAACCTATAAACACATACTATCACCGCTGCTGGAATACAATCATTTCCTTGCATTCACATAGTATGTGTTGCCAGAAAAAGACTGAAAATTGAGTAATTCCATATAGGTTGCATGTGTAAAATGAGCCTATGCAGACTTTGGTAAACATCAGAAGTCAGGAAGCTGATCGAGAAACATAATCTACATCATAATACTTTGTTTATCAAAAGTTTGCAAAGATTAGCCACAACAAGCTAATGGCAAAACCCAACAAGGGTGCACGTTATGGACCACGAGTTTAACTTTTAACTCATATGTCTTCATTCTTCCTTTAACGTTAGCATTTCACTCGATTAGACATCACCAAGTTATCTGAAACCATCAAATCTGATGTGTTTAGAGTTTAATCAGCCTCCACGTCGATATATTTTGAAGGACACCAGTGACGTTACAGAACATTAAACCCAAAGTGCATGTTAACAGCAGTGATTTTAATTCACCTGTTGAGGCTGTTTAAGTGAGTTTTCTATTAGTCATTTTTGCTCCCTCTAATATCGCCCATCTAAACCATCTGAAATGATCAGAGCGATTATATCGGCCGTGATTAATGTTGGTTTTTGTGTGTGATTAAACCGCACAACCTTTGACAGCCCACTTTCTACACTTGTCACTATTCATTTTCTCCCCAAAGCCAACATTTCAATAGAGCATCGCACACACATCATCATCATCATCATCATCATCATGATCACCACCACATCCAGGCAGGCAGGCAGGCAGGCACACAGTTTGCTGCTCAATCATCTCTGGACGGGATGAGTCACCGTGCAATGACGGGGCTCATCCTGTCAATCAGTCTGTCTGTGATGGAATCAAATGCGGCATATGAAGCAATTACTGATGATGTGTGTTTAATGGGCAGCCCAGCGCAGGCCGGCGCTGTGCATTTGGTACCACGCAGATAAACAGAGCAGATGCTGCGCTCACGACTTACCACCAGCATCTGATCGCTTGTTTGTGCTAAAAGACAGCTAACCCCCAAAAAATTACAATTCAACAAGTGATCAGCTGCTGTTGTAATTAAGTAATGAATTCATTTATCACAATGTGAGATTATTTGGTCCTTGTTCATTAAATATTTCTCCCTTTCAGACTGTTTGTCAGACAAGATAAACAGTTCAAAGACATTCCTTGGAGGGTTTTTTTTTTCCTGCTGAAGTCCTTTAAAATGGTTTACTGCAACGCTTTGGCATCATCAAAGGAGAAGAACTGACATCTATATTACGCTGTCATAATTCTTGTATCTGTGCCTCAGAGCTCAGCCCACAATCCAGCCAGCCCACAATCAAATTACTGGTCTCTGAAGCACCGTGTTAAATCACCGCCGAACAGCTCTTAAAAGGCTCTCTATGCTTTGTTATGCATTTGAATTAAAAAACAGCAAGAAAAAAGAAAGGGCATACAGGCAGGAAATAAAGGAAAAGCCTGACCTCTTGACCCCCACAGTGA
>NW_007579129.1:0-34404 GCF_000690725.1 Stegastes partitus
TACTGAAGCACCATTGGCTGAGAACTTTAAGTTAGTGTGTGGCCTTCTTGACCATCCATCCATCATCTATCTTTATCCTCAGTAGGGTCACAGCTGACTTAGGGTGAAGGCAGGGTACAGGTCATGTCAGGCTGCCAGTCCATCACAGGGCCAACACAGAGAGACAGACAACCGAGCACGCTCACAGGTACAGGCAGAACATGCAACTCCACAAAGACACATCCCAGGTAGAGATTCAAGCCAAGGACCTTGTAGTTGTGAGGCGACAGCACTAACCACTTTTGTTTTCTGGAACAGGGCTGCAACTAACTACTCATCAACTATTTTTTTTGAATAGTTTTATGTATTATTTGGTAGCTTGGTCTATATACAGCACAGAGCACAAAAAATGGCCATCCCAGTTTCCAAGAATCCATTTTGATGTCTTTGAATGTCAAAGATAATTAGTTTACAACAAAATTAGAGAAAAGCAGCAAATCCTCTCATTAGAGGAGCTCTAGCCAGACATCTGTGGCTTTTTTTTTTTCTAGTTAGAAACTGACTCAAACTGAATAATTGATTATCAAAATCATCACTAATGAGTTTTCTTCAGGACGTATATTAAAAAAGATGTGTTTGTGTAAGAGTTGTTTAGCTTCACTGATGTGTCCTCTAAGGTTCTCACCACATTAGGCTGCTTTTTTACTAAACTGACGATCGATTCATCAACTGGTTTGTAAATTGCTGAACCTAATTGCACGCATTATGTATTTAAATGAAATCAGAGTCCCCTTCATGCCCCATATGGTACATTAATGTTAAATACGGGATGCATGTTGTTCCTTTAAAAACATTAACTGTGTCCTTAAATTTCCGTCCGCGCCTCTGTGAAGTGTTTGACCCTGACAAGCCAACATCTTGTGCACTAAACTGTGCACCGAGCTCCGCCGGCTGTCGCTGACGTTGCACATTAGCAGAAAATGAACTTGGACCGTGGCTTCTTTTAAAGTTAAAAATAATCGACGTCGCAAATGCACGTTCAAGGACGAACAATATATAGCTTCCAGCCGGGGGAGAAAAAAAAAAAGCAACAAAAAAAAAAAAAAAGAAAAAGAAAAAACCTGCACATCTGGCTCAGAATAACAGACATGGAGGAGAAAGAACAGGAGCTGCTGGGCGTGAATAGTAATCAGCAACACAAATCCCCCGGACAGCCGAGCATCTTGCTAACGTAGATTAGCGAAGGTAAGCTAGTATGTTTGTAGATACAAGGGAGGGGGATCTGTCATTTAGCTGTTTTGACAGAAAAAAAAATAACACCCTCGAAAATCTCCCATGCATAAAGCATACTCATAGTCCTCTTCTCATTAATCATCCTGTCAGAGTTTAGATCAAGTACATTTATCATTAATAAATTAGTCAGTGATGGTGATGGGATGGATGAAGGTGTGGAGGGGAGGTGGGGGTGGTGGGTGTCTATGCATGTGCAGCTTTAGGATTTTGGTGCTAATTATATCCTGGACAACATGAAGGCTGGGATGTCAAATTGTAATACGTCTGACTCTGTATTCCAGCCAGCCACAGGAGCCAAATCCTCACCAGGACGGCGGTGACATTTGAGAACAGCTGGCTGCCTTTTCTGATCTTTGTGCTTCACTTCTCAGGTGTCACATCCCACCGTGTGGATCTGCGGCGGTTTGAGGCCAGCTTTTTTTTTTTTTTTTCATGCAAAGAGGTGAGACGGGGGGGAAAAGTTTTAATTCCACAAGTTTTCGTCCTCCTCGCCCATGTCCAGCGTGCATATCCAATTCGTGCTATTGGCAGAACATCTTGTTGTGCGGGAGGAATGTAATGTTCACATGGCTACGGCGTTACTTCATGAAAGTTAATGAGACTGTTTTTTTTTTGCTTCTTGGCTTCTGGCAAAAACCGCCGTCGTTGAGTCCAAATTCAATTTTAAGATCGGATCCAGTCGTGTTTGGACTTAGGCCATGGCCAAAGGGGGAACTTTAGGATTATGGGTTGTTTGCATCGCTGATAGGCACAGGTAGAGAAAAACACAAGGGTGAATTAACGAACTGCACCATTTTAAGAAGACGTTTTATGCACGTCAGAAGAAGAAACTCATCATAAAGCAACATCTACACCGGTGTTCCTAATAAACTGCTTACTCCACACGCATTCATCTTGTTGTCAGTTGTATTTTACTTGTAGCAATACTTGTTTTGCAATCCTTTCTGTATTACCTTGCATCTGTTCCATATCTGTAAGCCTGTTTGTTTACATCCCATACTCCCTTCTCCCCTGAGGGACGTTCGTTTGATCAGTGATTGAGATGCATGAACATCATACACTCACCGTAGTGTGCAGATGGGATCTACTCCAAGCTTTGTGCATACACTGAATGACAGACAAGAGGATACTGGGTTATCCCTGAATGACATCCCATCACTCTGACTTGTATTTCCTGAGGCTGCAGCCAATGCGGAGGGACCTGAAGGTGCTTCACAGAATATATGGATGCAGGGAGGTGAGATGTCACCCACTGAAGCCCAGATTTACAGCCTGCGGTTGATGAAAGAACCTTCCAAAAGACTGACTGCTCTTTTTTTTTTAACACTCTGGATACACTACCTCACTGGAAACACTGTCCAGTGTGTAGATGGATGGCCACTTTAGCCACACTGTGCTAACCAGGCAGGTATGAGCATCAAATACAAGCTTTGGGTCATTCCATCTCAAACAATCATGGGCTCTAGATGTTTAAAATGCTATCTATGGAAGAGACATTCATTGGGGGAAAAAAATCGATCCATTTTTAGCAAGTTTAAACAACATATGTATATATTACTAGTTCACTTATGCATTATTAATGTTTTCGTTAATGTGTGCTCAAAGATGGACTTTCTACTGCAAGTTCTTTTTTTAATTTTTTTTAATTTCAACTCATAATCAGAGACTGCTTGATCTACTTGTCCAATATTACAGATTTTAAATCACTGACATGAGGAGAGATAACTGTAAAACTCTGACGTATAAAATCTGACACATCATCAAAACATAGCCTCAAATTTCTATGTGCAAAAAAAACAGGCTGAAACTGAGTCGATGGGCGATTTTTAAAAAAACTTTCTAAATGTTTTTTGTTTTTGTTTTTGCACATTAATAAATCAATATTGTACAAGTAGATCGAATCGTCTTTGACTATGAAGTTGAAAATGTAAGTTGAAGTTTAAAAAGGCTGTTGTTAAAAGTCCCATCTTTGAACACACATTAACAAAAAAGTATATGTCAACTGGTGATACGTTGTAAAAACATGCCAAAAGTGGGTCAAAGGGCAATTTTTTAAAAATCGAATAAAGTATTTAGAATATCAAGATACATTTTCAGAAATATCTTTACAAATATCCATATTTTTTGCAACAGAACCAGACGATTTGAATGTGTGCAGCTGTCGTTGCACTTCAGCCTCCAGCCATTTTAACGGCTGTTTGCACCACAGTCCGTCGGGTGGCTCCGGTTCAACCTCAGGCTTGAAATACTAAGTCAATCAATTTTTCCCACAACATTATGGACTTGATCACTAATTTCAGCTCCGTTATCGACTTTGCTGGTCGTCACTGTGTGAATTATTAATACGCTCTGAAGGCTTATAGACCCTGGCGCACGCTTTTCAAGGGTTCTGTTTATGGACAGTACATCTCTCCAGACGTGCAGTTCTGCTGCGGTTGTGGTTCCACCCAATTTGGATGCTGTACTATTCAACAGGCGTTTTAAGTGCACATCATTCTTACATATATTGATATATATGGGCAGGTGGGGACCTCTTCCTCCTCCCTCTAGGAGGCTCTGTAGGCCATTATCACCTGATTTAACGACAGCGTAGCAGTGATGTAGCACTTACAAAGAGGAATGAGTCCACATGTGAAGAGTGGAGGGGATGGAGGTGGCAGTCAGCACACTTTCAATCAGAGACTTCAGTTTGAGTCCCATCTTGGATTAATATTACAATTGTATTTTTTGGTTTAGTTTAGTTTGTCTTGTTTTGACTTTTGCTTTTTCTTGCTGCTATTTACGCTGTGTTTGGTTCACTTTAGGTGCCAAGACGTGAGATGGTTTAGATAAGAATTATGGTTTGGATTAAACTACACCCTGCAGCTACATTATACAACCAACCCGCCTCACCCTGGTGTCAAAGTGAATGTTCATGTTTACAACTCCGATGGGAGGATGAAGTGAGACTATCCTTCTGCTCACAAAAAGCCCCAAAAAACACCACAAGAGCGAATCGTGGGAACAGCAATCAGGTGAACTCGTGTTCTCTCTCTAAGTCTGATGTCAGCAAATAGCAGCAAAGTTAAGCCGATTGCTTGCTCACAGTGCATCTCCTGGTTCGTCTGTGTCTTACTTGCAGCTACTTTCAGGGCTGTTTCCTGTGACTTTGTGTCTCACAGCGAGCGAGATGACATTTTTTTTTTTTTTTTGCATTTGATAAATGCCAAAGGGCAACGGTGTTTATAAACCGCAGCTCTGAAAAGATAAGCACATCATGCATGAACATGTGTTCACGTGCATGAAATAAAACTCACACTTTCCGGCAGCAACCTCTGCAGGGATCAGTCCAGATGATATGTGAGCGTGACGGCGCTCCTCATAGAGGCACATAACTTTACAACAAGACGCTGAACATCTAGTGTCTCAGTCCAGGTTTATTAATGCAGCATGGGAAGTAATGGATTGATATTATACCATAGGTCTACTTATTCTCAGACTGACAGATGGAGCAAACAGTTTGAAAGGAGGGAGGATTGTAGTGGGAGCACTGGAGTGTCGGGTGTACTAATAGCAAATGGTTTACATGGCTCAGGGTCAGATAGGAATGCTGCTGAGGGCCCTGGAGAGGTCAGGGCCGGCTCTGTAACTAATTAACCCAATCCTGCACTGATATTTTAAAGCGTGCAGTTGCCTTGTGGGGATTTTACGGGGACGGAGTGCTGGAAAACGTTCCTTATTTTCAAATGTCAATGTTGACAAGTATGAGCAAACATTCGCCTTGTGTCAGTGTATACACAATGCATTAGCATAGCGCTGTGGACTCCCATCTGGTCTGCTAACCTGTTGGCTGATTAGCTGCACAAATGGTGTGAGTTGGTAGACTTTGGTTTGTTTACTGGAGGTAACACAACGTATTAGCATGCTAATTTAGGGGTTATTTACTGATGTTATTGTAGTGTAAAATTATTGATCTTCTCTGTGGTGGAATGTTATTGAGGAAAGCAGCTTAGCAAACAGGAAGACCTGCAGTAACCAATGTATATATTTGGTCTCTGGCATCTTTCATGAGTGGCGAATCTGGACATCGACACTCTATAGTATTATCTAATTCACTGGAGCCTATCATTGCTGTCATGCATTTACGAGGCGTGTCAGAAAAGTTCCAGGACTGGTGTCCAAAAGATATATTTCAAACCCAAACTACAAACTATGAGTTTTCCCCTTCAGGCGATCAACCAGCTCGTCTACAAAGAGATCCTGCGGTGTTTGCTTTGTTCAGTGTGTGAGAAGAGGCGAGTTGTGGCAGGACAAGTCGTGGCTGCTTCACCATGACAACGCACCTGCTCACAATGCCCTGAGCATCTGACAGTTCCTGGCTGAGAAGAACATCTCCGTGCTGGAGCAACCTCCCTACTCACCCCACCTGGCTCCGTGGGATTTTTTCTTTTTCCCCAAGCTCAAGGGGGTCATCAAGGGGACCCGTTTTGAAGACGTGGGCGACATCAAGATGGCTGTGACGACGGAGCTGCAGAGAATCCTTCCAGGAGTGCATGGCGGCGTGGCAGAGAAGGCTGGGGAAGTGAGTTAGACTCCAGGGGGATTACTTGGAAGAGGAAAAGTTTGTAGTTTGGATTTGAAATATCTTTTGTGACACCAGTCCTGGAACTTTTCTGACACACCTCATATGTGGTACCTCTTTCAAAATCTCTTAACTTCGGAAACAACAACCTCTACACAGCAACCGTTGTGCTGAAAATGATTTGGATCATGTAATAAGGCAGAGCTGCTTGGTGGTTTCGTTGAGCTAATCATTTTAGCTTCACTCAATGCAAATGTTCCATCAAAACAGATTCCCTCGGACAGGGGCACCGTCACTACATCCTGGGCTCAGCACCACCCAGGACAACTGTGATTGGTTTAAAGAAATACAAACAAGCCAGAGCATTTCCCTCTTCATCAGAATGAGCGCTGTGGAAATACATCTCACTATGGTGGGCTGTTGTATGATATCAGATCAGGCTACAGCTTTTATATTCCATTTGATCTTTTATTTTCAACATTTTATCAGATTCTTGTCCTGGAATCAGCAGTGGTTTGCTTTCAACTTGGAGTTTTTAATGTAGGCAATATAAAACAGTGAAACAAACTTTTCTTCTTTTTTTTATTTTCTCTTCAGTGTTTTTGAAAAGTTTGTTTGATTTGTAATGTACTTAAAAATGCAGACTCATTTGCTGCAGCTGCAGATGAAAGGCTATAATAACTGAGAAATGAAAGTTGGCTGAGAGCAGCCGGCGCGAACTGTGCTGGTGAAAAATCAAATCCAGAAGACAACATGGATTTGGTTAAAAGTGTAATTTGAAGTTGACAGCTCTCTCGGTTAATGGCGCTTTTCAGCAGCCGTGTGTTGTTTTGCTGTTTGGGTAATCACATGATTATAGAACATAAATGTCGCAATTATACGGCTGGGGGATGACTGAAATCTTGATATAAGTCTGTTCCCTGCTTAAATCCTACTTGTGTAGTCACCATACATAACATGCACCAACTCCATCTCCTACATGTCCCATAACTGTGAATAAAATCCACACAACTCCTGCTTTTGTGTGAGCAACAGCACTTTCTACATGACTGTGATATCTTTAAAGAGAAGGCGAAGTTGCAAAGAAAATATAAGAAATATAGGACATCGTCAGGTAGTGAATCTGATTTATGGCATGTTGCTAGGAAACAACAAGAGTGTTTGAAGACTGTCAGTTTCATAAAGCCACTTCACAATTTGCTCATCAGTGTCTCTTGCCAGCACGTCAGTCAAACTGGATGAGCCTGTCATCTAATGTCCTGCTGCCAGTTACTTATTTAACGGTTAATAATTTAATAAAATAAGTAGCAGTGAATTAAGCAGTCACTTGTAAATGCAAGCAAACATCAACTTGTTTATTTTTTGACAAGGTTTGCAATCATTTGAAGGCAGTCGTATCACACTGCATTAAAGCTGTCCCTCTTTTCAGAAATAGCTGCAAATTTGATTCCTGCTCTGCCTCAGGAAACAAAACTTCTCAAGCCCCGAAGCCAGATTCATGCTAAAGGGGGGCTCTTTTAAGTTAGTGCTGCACCTCCATAAAGTTGAGGAACAGGCATAAAACAGAGTCAAAAAGCCTGGGTCAAATGTGGCAGAAGGAGAAAATATAGCTTAAACCAGTCATGGGATATGTGGCATCGCTGCAGTGATGATATTTTGTCATACAGACACAGATGACTTTTATATTAACGCTCTTCGTGGCTGTATTCAGACAGAGCCACGGTGCATGGGCCACATTCGTCCCACATGCAAGACTGGACATCATCAAGATTCAAGAAGCCAAAGTAAAGGCAAAGCTTATGAAACAGTTTAAATAACTGTGCATAGCTCCAAATTATTTGTCCATAACCAAACCACAGCATTGCGTCTGGCTGGAGAACGCTGGAGAACAGCTTGAAATCAATATTAGCAAACAAGTTTACAACTCGACGCCACTCTGTAACCCTAATTTTATGGTGGCAATAACATTACCACAAAGACAATAGAACTCACACAAGTGGTTTGTTTTGCAGGCAGTCGCGTTAACAGACTTGTGCTGTGTTGAAAGTGATGCATAAATGTTACTCAGTCCAGGATAGAGATATTCCTGTAGGAGGGCGCTCCCTCAGATATGCAGCCAACACATTCAGGTGCTGTCAGACTAACAGGAAGGAGCGCCTGTCTGAGATATAGACGTGTACTTGTATCTGCTGGCCACATCACAAATCTGATTGCAGCCTGTCTTGATGCTGCAGCCTCTCTGTAGCGGTGCATCGACCGGCCACCGATTGGAGCTGAATGTAAGCAACGGAGCAGCTGCTAAAACGGGCCTTTAAAAGGAAGGAGACTGTTAATATGAGGTGCCATCAAAAAGTTCAAAGACTGTGGCTATAAAAATCAAACAACTGTACAGTAAAGATTAGTGTAAAGTAGTGTCCTTGTGCAGAGATAAAGCACTCCTGCCACTTCTGCAAAGCTTGTTTT
Source organism: Stegastes partitus (assembly GCF_000690725.1). Taxonomy (NCBI): domain Eukaryota; kingdom Metazoa; phylum Chordata; class Actinopteri; family Pomacentridae; genus Stegastes; species Stegastes partitus. The sequence goes on from NW_007579129.1 coordinate 8,297, forward strand.
GCTCCCTAGAAGTCCCGTTATGTAAAAATGTCAAGTAGCATCTGTGACGAGCGCTGAATCTCCTCAGCTGTAGAACCCCCAACGTTCCAGTACCTCTTGGAGCTGCAGAGGGGGTCATATTTACCCCCTTACACAACAGCATTACAAAGATGTAATTTTCTGTTTTTCATGAACGCTTGACAAAAAACTTTAAACAAAAAACCCCAACTCAAAATAACTTTTTTTTCTTTTTTTCCCCCAAATCCCACATTATTCACTAGATGATTAATTAATCCATTTTAATCAGGAAACTGAGAAATGTTGGGATTTTTACTGGGACAGAGTTTCAGGCATTTTAACCGGCAAGGGAGTGAAATGGACTCCTTGGTGATTCTTGTATCTTCAACTTGAATTTTCTTTTGGAGACCAGAAAAAAAGGAGTCACAGGGAATAAAGTGTGATGAAGATGGTGAGTGCAAAGTTAGAATTATGCTGTTGTGGCCAGAAACAGCCGGATATAGTTTCCATGAGAGTGCACTGAAATGCCATGGTGCCAAATGTTCACCTGAGGACGTTACGGCACAAGTGTGACCTTGAGGGACTAGTTGTTGATGCACGGTCATATAAGCATTCAAGAAAATGCTCCTGGTGCACTCCTGACCTGATGTGCATTGTCTGGTTGTCATGAGAAAACTGCTGTTTCTTCTCTGGGTGGTAGCTGCAGACCACCTCCCGTCATCAGTCAACGCTGGATCATGTCGGCTGCTGACAGACTATGTTTTCTTCTCTGCTACAGTCTGAGGTCCATGGAGAAATTGTTAATATGCGCTTACAAATAGTCACAAAACACAGCTCCTGAGGTTGCTAGCAGCAGTTTGCAGTCTCTTGACTTGTGACAGCACACGTGTGATTATGATGCACTTTATGCACTCGCACACATTGCGCCACATACACAAGTTTTGCTGCATCCCAAGTCGCACTCGCTGTAAAAGCCACCGAACCTTTATGGCCCCAGTTTGGTGCCCTCGTGATGTCGACATGACCACACATGCACAAAAGGATATTATCTCACAACACGATGAGAATTAATCCGATTTCATGACATGAATTTAAGAAGCGAGCGTCGGCAAAAAAATAATATTATTTCTAATAGCACGGGAAGGATTCACCGCATTCATCTTGACAACCTCTATTAGCCTATAGAATGGAACGCTCTCGGAGGATGAGGAGAGATCCAGAGCGGCGTACGACAGCGTTTTGACAGAGGACGCTCACTGCGTTCCAGGGGGAGTCATTATTTATGCATTAGTGATGTGAAACTAATTGCATTCATCACAAGCTCACAAAAGCCCACAGAGCTGAGATGCCATTTCAATTCAACATACAGACTCACAAATACTTGCCAAGTGTACGAAAAAAACACAGACGGCAGAGCGGCGTACGCTCACGTATGGCTGCTCGAATTGACATTTCGACGCCGACTGCAGTTTTTCTTATTTCCTGCTCGAGTTTATTAACATGATTCAGTTTGTTCTGAGCTTTGAGGGATGAAAGAAGAAGAAAAAAAAAAAACACAAGTACAGCCACTTTCCTAAACAAATTGTAATAGATGACCTAAGTGTTGCGAACAAAGGAAATAAAACATCGCTTTGGACCTTTGAGTACAAACTGTGAACGCCCACGTCTTCCTTCTGTTATCATTCTGCGGCTCTCTTGGCCTTTGCGGTGTCGAAATATTAATGCAGCGGAACATTCCAAAGTGGAAGTCATTGCCCTTGTTTGCTCAAACAACATAAAACCGGGAAAATAATACAGTGGCAATTCTGGCAAAACCGGTATCGCAAACTTGGCAGGGTTCAGTCGCCTTACATCTCTTCCAAACTAGTGGCCCAAAGCTTCATCTGGGCAGTGGACTGTGACTGGCAAAGCTCATTGAAAATAGAGGAAAAAAAGACAATGGGATGAAATGTGCTGGCACCAGAAGGGAGCAAAGTTTGGCTCGACGTTTCCTCCCCTCTTTTCAGCTGCCTCCTCCACCACCACCACCACCGCCACCCTCTGTCATCCCACTTGTATCTCTCTCTCTTTGTCTCGTCTTCCCCTCTCGACGCTACACCTCCATTCTGCCGCTCTCTCGCCGCTCCACTCCTGCAGCACAATCTAATCTGAGCAGCTCCACTCCCCTTTGAACCACCTCACAATTGGGCAAAGAGGAGCGCTGCCCTTGATGCATTGTAGTTACGACTACTCTGCACTGCTGGAGTTTGACTTTGATCCCTTAAAGGCTCGAGCGAAAAAAGAAAAAAAAAACTCTGGGCGGCTACAGTAACAGTATGCCCTCGCTTCATCAGGCACCACCGCACAGATGCGCACCATTCACATCGGTCTGACAGCCGCCGCCCCCCCTGAAGGCCCGGTGTCAAGCAGATATGGAGAGGAAATCACTGTATCACTTCCACACTTTGCGCTTTAAAAAAAATATATGGTAAAAGTGTAAGGGAACAAATCACAGCATCAATATTTTAAGCGGTGTCGGGGTTTTTTTTTTTTTTTGGAAGGGGGGGGTTTCACTTGACACAGGCTGTAATCTAGCACTTTACCTGACACTCTCTGGCAGGATGGGCCGGATAAACTGCGCGCGGATGGAGAGCGATGTAAGCGCCGCAATAACAGCATCCTTTGAAGATTAGAGTGACTGGTGAGCGTAGTAAATTGCTCTCCCCATGTTTCTCGGTGGCAGAAACAGTTGTGGAACATTTGTCGACGACCTCTTTGACAGAGAAGCGTTCTTCAAAAGGAACGCCCGGACGAGCTTCTAAGAATAGCATTGTGTAAAAAAAAAAAAAAAGTTTTAAATTAGAAAACCTGTGTAACATCTGCAATATAGAAGATAAATTACAATATATTAGCTGGATGCTGCGGAAACGGTGATTAATGAGGCGAAAACAGTACGTTTGGTTCAGTGGCTGCATATTGAAATGCTGAAAGGGCATCTCAACCTCTCACCCCTAAAATGGGTAATGAACATCATTTACACCCAAAGTAAAATTAATGAAATAATGGGCCCCAAAATGGTGAGAGAAAATGTTCCCCCGGGGCATCCGGCTCCGTGGCGTTTCGCGAGATTAAAAGATTCCAGCCTTAAAGTCTCTTATCCTTCCAAAACAAATGCTACCCAAGAGGAGATGCGGAGATATTTAACTGTGATAAATGAAGACTTCACTCGAGGAAAGTCAGGGGGTCACCCAAGTCATTAGGATTCATCCTCAGGGTTCCATTAGCTGGGCCAGAGTCTGAACTTTTGCAATACAAACAGGTTGCATGGCGTGAAAATCTGCTTTGTCTGTGTGGATCATCCAGGTCACGGTGATCCTCGGAGCTTCAGTAGAAATCAACTGGACCTCTCTTTGAGGTTCCTAGAGATGTTTCATCTCTTATCTAAGAGGCTCCTTCAGTTTTGATTACTGATGCATCATGCAGCACTATTTTCTCTCTTGTCCTTGGGCATGGCAGCTGTTGTTCAATCCAGGTAATGCTAAAAAGGCGCGACATGAAACGGCCCCAATTTTGTCTGCAAATGATTCACAGCTAGTCCGGACTACTTAGCTTAGCTTGACTTAAATTAGATGCAGACCAGTGAAAAATATTGAAGAGAAACAAGCCCAGATTGTGTCCAGACAAGTTTAGATGCTGATGCTGACATGGTGGTCCAGACAAAAAAAAAGTCTTTTTAACCAAATAATGCATCAAAATCCTCCAATACACTGATCAGCCACAACATTAAAACCACCTGCCTGATATTGTGTGGGTTCCCTTTGTGTTTCCAAAGCAGCTCTGACCCATCAGGGCCCTGATCCAGGACCTCTGGGGTTGCCCTTCAGTGTCTGGCACCAGGATGTTGCCAGACACCACAGGACGACCTCAGAGGATGTTGGCAGCGGGTCCGTTTGGGTCCCGCCGGTTGCTGGGTGGGGCCTCCGTGGATCAGCCTCGTCAACCAGACTGAGATCTGAGGAGCTTAGTCGTGTTCCTTGCGTCTTTTTGCTGTGCGACGGGGCGCATTGTCCTGCTGCGGGAGGCCGCTGTTGCCACGGGGGCGTGTTCTCGGTCTGCAGCAATGTTTAGGTGGGTGGTTCATATCAAAGAAGCGTCCACACGGATGGCAGGACTCAAGGTTTCCCATCACGACATTGTATTGTAATGAGATTATCAGTGATTCCCTTCACCCGTCGGTGGTTTTAATGATGCAGGTGATCATGTATTTGTCCTTTAAATTAAGATAATAGCAAATCAACATACTGTAAAATGGTTCACATCAGTCCCAAAGTTACAAGTTTCCTACAGCAAGCTTGTGACTTTGTGATGCTTTTAAATTACTGGCAATTTTTAACGATACGTACTGTAGTCACTTCAATTGTCGGTGGTTTAAATATTGTGGCTGATTAGTTCATAGGGTCTATAAAAATTACTCTGCCTCCCCTCAGAGGTTCCCCCCCCTTTTTTTTTTGCTTTTCTACTTTAAATCACGGTCAATTAATTTGGCTTTTTTTGTGTTTTTGCCCAGACTGTTTCATGTCAAAGTGACATACATTGCTACAAAGTAATGTCAATTAATTAAAAATATAAAACAGAAAATAGGCATTTGCAGAAGAGCCCACTCCCTTAAAAACTGACTCACTTAACTCAACACAGGTGCAGCCATTTGGAGCTAAAAGTCATGCAACCCCCTTAAAAACCACGTTATTCTATGTTGAAAAGCGATAAAAGCAGAAAACTTCCAAGGGTGGTTTATACTTTTTGTAGGCGACTAAGAATGTTTAAACAGTGCAATCACAATTAAAGTGTCAGTAATATTTTAATGTAATATTTACTTAAGTTATTTAGGTAGAACTCAATCCCAGCAAACACTGAATATACACGGCTAATATGAATGATATTAAACTTTCCATATTGTTTTTAATTCAGGAAATCCAGCAGCATGTGGCTCAAGCTTATTATTTAACTTTAACACACAGAGAAGTTCCTGTAAATTCACAACAACAAAAGAAATGTCTTTGAAATATCAGTGATAAAGCTTCTTCGTGTATTTTTTTTCTGTAGTTGTCTGACAGAAAACTTTGGTCTCTCTAAATTATTTTCAATGAAAAGTCGCTGAATCCACGTGAACAACGGATTAAGTATCAACAATGACAAAATGAAGTGAAGGTAAAATGAAAGTCTGTTGGTGAACGTTGGCGTATACTACCCTGAATGTTGAGGATCCAGACTCCACAACAAACCCACTCTTATAAGCTGTGTGCATCGTGAGGAAAAAAGCAGAATTTAAATCCTCAAATTAAATCAATTAGGACTAAAACAAACGAGAAAGATTCCAGCGGACACACAGTGGAGATCAGTGATTGGTCGTTAGGCGCTCATTCATGGCCGCTAATCGACTGGATGTGCTGCTGCTCTACTCGCTGAACAGAGTCAGTCCACGTAAGGGCACATTCACAGAGAAATATTGACTCTCTTCAAGGGAGGGGAGTTAAAAGCTGGAAGAAAAAGAAAGAAAGAAAGAAAGAGAAAAAAAAACTCTAGATTTGTTGCTCGAAGCTATTTGAGGAAGAAAAAATAAAAAAGTCTCCAGATCAAGCGAGAGAGTCACCAAGTTGTAACACCACGGGGCCACTCTGTCACATTATATATTTAAATCAATTCACATTCACATGACTTTGATTTCACGAGAGCACTCTGGAAAAATATATTTTCTGTTCAGATTTTATGCGGCAATGAAAAAGCCGGCATCGGAACAAAACAGACGACTCAGTAAAACCAGGAGTTTCACGATGCCTTCTGTTCTAGTCGAGCCTCATTATCTCAAAAGCATGTCACGTCTTTTAAATGTCAGGACACGCTGTTATTCTTCAATAAAAATAAAAAAAGAGGGAAAAAGTAGGAAAAAAGAGAAGTTTTTAAAAGGACCTCATTGAACAAATTCAAATTAAAAACAGCACTTTTTCTCCTCTGATAATTCACTGAGTGCTGGTGAGATGTTTGGATGTTTCATTCTGCTCTTTATTATGAGGTTCAGGAACATGTTTGTACAATCTAACGTATTGCTTCAGTTTTTATTTTAATAATTAGCACTAGAAAATAATAGTAATTTAAAAAAAAAAAGATTTTGCAAGTGCTAATCTGTTGCGTCTTCAGCTTGCACGGGCGCTCAATAATCCCCACAAATGAATTGAAAGCTGAGTTAAAATTGATGGAAGCCTCAGTTGAATCGATAAATCTTCCCCGGCTGAATCCAGGCTTGCAAAAAAGCAAAAAAAAAAAAAAGTTTGCATGATTAAAAGGGCCAGAGCTGGGAAAGAGTTTGCTGAATTCATAAATTTTCTTTGTTTACGCCTTCAACAAAAATCCAGCTAATTACAAATAATTAGCTGCACAAGGCGTTTTGGGGGCTGCAGAGATGATACCACCACGCTGTATTAGCCATTCCTTTTGATTCCGGCATAATTTTTTTTTCCGATGACCTGATCCAAGACGTTTGGTGCTTCGTGACTTATGACTAATGGATGAGCAAAATTTTTGACCTCTGGAAATATCTGCACAGAAAAAAGCCCCGCGGTTGTGCGACATGTTAGTCATGTATAAAACACATGTCGAGGAAAAAGGGTCGCAAAATAAGGTGGAGCTATTACATGCTCAATGAAAGAGAATGTTTAAATACAAATCCAAGGCCCTATAGGTTTTGTTTCTCTCGTAAGCCAAATGTGGTCCTGAATTGAGGACAGAATATGGAGCTATTCATCGCCGCTCAAAACATGTTGTTAACCTCTGTGGAAAATGCGGCTTATAGGAGTAAGCTGCAATAATACAGCAGCGCTACAGCCGCACTATGCCTGCTATAAAGGGATTTCGCAAATCCTGAATTCTATCACTGCGGCAGGAATCTACACTTTCGAATGTATTAAAAGTTAAAAGTAGTACGTTAAACCTTTAAATGCTTTCCCCTCCCTTCCCCGGCCAGAATATAGAAAGTGATAGAGCACGGTCTGATCCCGCAAAAAAACTGTCAGCAAATCCTCAGTTTTGAGCTGACTATAAAAAAAAAATAAAAATAGTGTACAGTAGGAGCCCTGCAGCGCTGCAAACAGCAAACTGTTCACAGTCTTGGGGGTCACATTTCGTTCCGCACATGTCATCTGAGCAATTTCATTTAATAATTTAGCTACGGAGGCCCACGTTGTTCAAAAGTAAGTGGATTAATAAGGCATCATGTAGCCCGGATCTGCATTTTTAAAAGATAGTAAGAGCTCAGCATGAGAAAAAGCACATGTTAGATAGTTAACAGTAGGGCTGCCATTAATTAGATGAATGAAAAAAGCAAATTTCAGTTCAGTTGATTGTATTCATGTAACGCAGCACGGTAGAAAATGTTAACAAATGTGTACATATTACAGCGCAAACCTGCTTGAATTAGGTACAAAGAGAAATTAATTCAGTCATGCAACTGAAAAAGAAATACAAGTTTCTATTAAACCACTTGAATAAGTTCAGTCTAAACAAAATGCGACATGAACATTTAGGATATTTTGCAACAATAAAGCAGCTAAAGTGTGACTTTTTAAATTTTCTCCTTATTGTTTAATTGCTCTCTGACTTTGGTCGTAGCTTGGAATGATATGAAAATGTTTTTAACTTACATGTATGATGAGTTTGTCTCATATCGTTGCAGTTATAAAGTCAGGATTTTAGCAGAGCTGCAGTTTGGAAGCAGATGCTGGCTAACATATAGTCTTAATGATCAACCTTGTACATGAGAACAGCTGTATTGAGAGTTCCACTGTATTAAAATGCAGCATATGTGAGCACAGAGAGCCGGAGAGAAGTGAACAGATGTAAAGGTGTTTTCCTGTAAGGCCAGCAACAACTGCACTTCAGAGTGATTCAGGGAAACAACACTTATTTAAACGCCTCTGTTGACATATTACTGTTGGTAATTGAACCAGCTCAATATTGTGTGTAATTTACCCCGAATGTTTTGCTTTTATTGATTTAAACCCAAATTTAACTCGCATTGATTTAATAAAATTGGCTTGCTGACTTAATTTTTTTCCCACTTTAAATTCAGGTTTTTAACTCATAAACTTGTTTTAATGCTACCAATTATTAAGTAAGCGGTAATTAATTGAAGAGGAAAGATTCATTCCTCCAACTCAACATGGTTCCTGAACATGATTTCATTAGAAGTTGGGGGAAAAAAAATCTGAAGCAAACTGTTGCATTACTTTCTCTTTGCTGCTGAGCCTAAACGTTTTCCTTTAGAGTGTGTGTACAAACCACATTATTGTTCAGTAGTAATTTCCAAATTACTCCCACGCTGTTGAAGCCTTGAGTTTTCGGAAATTTTGACACCAAATTAGGACTTTCCGGTCGCTGCCAGTGTAAAGAAGTGTAGCATCGACTGCAGGCGACCAATGACTGGAGCCAAAAAACACTAATGAAGCAACAATTAGTTAGCGATGTTACCATTATGTGATTGTTAAAATGAATTGAAGCTAAACCGCCATCAATCCTAATAAGGTTAAAAATTATGTTAGTGTTGACATTTTCCAACCAATCACAGCAGTGCTAGCTTACGTTACAAATACTGTAATTACGTATAGACAAGTAAACGCTACATAAAGAAGAAGCCTTAAACGTGCATAAAGGGATTAATGCATTAGCATAATATCCTAATTTGCAGAATGGCTGACTGAGCTGTGCTACTAGTTAGCAATTAGCAAGCTGGTTGGCTCGACTGTCCAATTTAAAGGCCGTCTTTTTACTTAGCCAGTTAGCTACTGTTGCTAACAAGTCAAGAATTCAACTGTTAACACAAAAACGTAGCGATTGAACTGATTCGGTCGGCACAGCGTTGTCTTTTCAAACTCAATGAAAGCAAATGTTTAATAATAATGTTTTTAAGCTAACAGGAAGTTGCCGGAAAGGAAAAGTCTGACTGCATGTGATTGGTTAAAAAGGTAGACGGGATGTGATTGGTGAAAACCGCACTTTAAATAAAATTTGTGTAATAAAAGGGTCAAACTTTGGTAATTAAGTAGAAACAGTCTTTCAGAAAACAGAGTTAAAAATTAAAAATGTCTATAACTGAAATAAAAATACTAAAAAATGAATGACGAAAGAAAATGTATGATAATGAGTTTTAATGATTCATTATTTGTTTCGCTCACGATTTATTGGTTTAAACGCCGGCTCACTTATTTATTAACATGATTTATGTAATAATATCTTGATTTAATATTAAACACGTCGAGGCTTTGTAGTTCGTTGGCACACTTAACCACTAAGATGTTGTTTCCCATCTTCTGGCTCCTCTGTTTGCACGCCGATAATGAACCAAAGGAAGGTCAGATGGGGCCATCAGACACCTGTGATACCAGATCTGTTTCTGATTTGTGAGAAGCTTTCATTCGGCAGAGACGCTTAACTTCCTGACAAAGGTTTATTTTTTTTCTTCTCTTTTCGCATTAAATTGGATAAAAAAAAAATGTGATTTCCCTTTATTCTTTTCTTCTTCTCTGTCCACAGAGTCCACACTCTTACACTTGATCTCGTTTCATTAAAGCAATGTGCTCGATGGGGCGGAGACATCGAGGGTAATTGATCATCTCCATGTCCCGGCTACAGTCGCACGTCTTGGCGGGTGAAAAGAGAGGAACGGCCGCGCTTCATTGTCAGAAAGACGGCGGACAAAAGGCAATAGAACTGATGATAAGAGATTGTCCGTCCTCATTTCTCTTGCCAGTTCAATTGTAGGAAGCTCTGTGTGTCGGTCTGCGGCTCACGGGGGAGCTGAGTGGTGACTAAAGGAGGTCTGGATCCTTATCTGTTAAAGAGAGGGGGGAAAACGTCGACTTTCACCCCTGTCAGCAGGTTTTTTTCGCAGCAGACGGCGAGCGAGGCAGCGTGCTGTCGTGGGCTTTAAGCCTGATGGGCTCGTGTCTTGTCGTAATGTGGGATAAATAGTTAACATGCTCCAGCTTCACCCCGAGCCAGCTTGAGCCAGGCCAGAGTTCAGCCGGCATCATGAATAAAACATGGCGGGTGTTATTTGCCCAAGGAGATAAGTAAAGCGATATCCAAACTGTAGACGCACAAGTTTTCTTAGCGACTGATAAATGACGGTAAATTGCTTTCAGTTTTACTTCACCAAATATGTTGAAATTTATCTCAGGGGCTAATGTGCCTCAATTTAAACGATAACCGTTGGCGCTGTGTGGAGACTGAAATGTAATCTGCTCTTTGTTCTGCGCTGGCTGTTGACTTATTCTGCATATGAGAAGCTAAATAAAATCAAACATCCTAAAAATGCACCTTCTCTTTAAATGTTTAAAGCTGAATGAGTAAAAGAAAGAATGCAGATACACGTGCATGTGCTGCGCGTGCACGATCCCGCCTCTTTAAAGTTGCATGGAGCCGGCAGTGAGAGGGGAATGGATAGAAAGATGTAGGTTTATTGACATATTGATTTCAAAGCCTCGCGGCGATGGAAACGCTGTGCATTCTCTAAACTGTATGGACTAAAGAGTAATCTTCCAATTTGAGCTGGCGGAGGCTGCTGTAAATAGATTTGGCAGGGAAAAGGACTGATAATGACTTTGAGTTCAGTGTTAAATTTTGGGCGTTATTCGGGTCGAGCTTATGCGGCGAGTAGGGTCATTGCCTCATTTCTTAGCGCTGAGAGCGCATCGTTTTCACATAATTTCTCGTCGAGGTGCGTGTGAACTGCATCGTGGCTCCGTCGCTGCAGAGCTACGGCGTCACGCGACTGTTGCCAGGAAGTACAGAGTGAGACCGCACACACTGTCGCTCCCCGGGGCGGAAGACGAACACTAAATCCTCATTTTATGACTTAAAATATTACATTTGCGTCACACATTGAGCAGCACGCTCGTGAAATGTTCTGTAACAGTAAACAGCCGATATAATCTCACACCAAATAAAATCTTAATTGGACTGTGCACTGACCTTGCAAATAATTATTCCATCTGTGACTTTAATATGATGCAAAAGAAAAAAAAAGAAAAAAAAAACTTTAATTAGAAAAGCATTTGCTATGTGAGGTAAATATTACAGTCATTTATGTTAATGTACATTTCCAGCATTTTCATTCTTGATGAGAAACAGCATTACTGCAAATATGATGTGAGCGTACTCAGTGATGCATTCATTGTAAACAGTAGAGATGCAGAGAGAACAGAGATTTCAAGTCGTGCAGCTGCACAAAGAAACCTCTGCAAAGATTTTCAGCAAGTGAAAGGGAATATCACCTGCACCAAAATCACAAGAATCGAAAACAAAAGTATATATATTTATTGCTTTGTTGACCGGGGTTTTTATAACTCCAGCATAATTTATACTCCTGTTGATCAAAAAGTCAAAAATAACAGGAAGATGCACAGAGTTCTGTCATTGGCTGGACTGTATGTGGACTCATCTTGCTAAATGTTTAGTCCATCCTGAGCCAAAACACATAAAATACTCCACATAACAACATGTGGAATAGTGGTGACAAAGACAGCAACTGGTCTGCTGCAACTTTTTTCAAAAATCTGATCCTGAATGGTGCACGGAGATCTTTTACGTACGAGTCAGATGATCACGGACTTGTTGTAGACAAAGAACCCAAAGCCAGGATGCAAACCATCAATGAATGAAACGAGCTGTGCTGCCACTCAGTCGTGCTGCTATTTTTTGCTTTTGCATATATACAGCGCTTAACAGATGTATTCGACCACCTGCCTAATTTGTTAAGCGCAGTATATATGTGTGATGGTAGAGACTGCAAACAGACAGTCTACCAGTAGAGTCTAGAAGAATATGTGACTATAGTAACAAAATAACCATTTTATTTAGGTATGCAAAGCTATAAATAATGATTATTATTATTTTTTTTTTTTTTACAAATACTGAAAAGGTTGTGAGATGTTAAACGTATCATGATACTATCTTCTTGTCATTATTTGACATGTATAAAAAGTTGTGTGAAAAATGAAACCTTTCCTACGGTGGCCGACAGGGACAAAGTTTTATTTCACGAATTGCCGTGAGACTGGGTTGGCTTTGCCCTCAACTAGCGTTACTTGTCTCGCTCACTGTTGTCTGCCTCCCAGGTGAAAAGCTCACTACTGCCCCTAGAGGCCTGGGGCACTTCCATTGTGTGAGTGAATATGCAGGGTTTTGTTTTTGCAGCGCATTTCTGTTTATGCAACACATTCATGTACATGCAGCTCGTTTGCGTATATGCACATCATTTGCCTCAGTCGGCTACTTTTTAGTATTTGTAAAAACAAAAAGTACTTAACGAGTAGAATCAGTAGAATCGCACACTCTACTGATAGCCTCTACCATGACATAAATATGTCATACAGCATCATAAAGGGCTTAAATGCGCACTCAGCTCTGGACGTTTTACCATTTTTAACAGGACTGAGGAATTTCAAGCTGGATTTGCCTTTTTACATCCAAGAGAAGTCAGAAATTAATCAAGCATAACACTGAACAACGAAAACTAATTCTTCCTGTTCAGGAGTGCAAGTGAACAACTATGATGTGACATCATCATGTGCTTTACTTTTTTTTTTTTTTCAGTTTTTTTTTTGTAAAACAGTAAATCTGAAAATGTTTGGATAACAATGAAAATTATATGCTCGCATTGAAAACATCATTTTGGTTAAAGAGCTTCTACATACTGACGTTTTAACCATCACAGAAACAGAAAAAATGATGTTGGTAATTATCAGTACTGTTAATTTAGGGCAGCTGTAGCATAAACATTACATTGGGTGGTGGTCTAATACATTTGTTAAGCACTGTATATGTATAAAAAACAATCTTTTGACTGTGGACCAAACAAGATACTGTATGTGAAGACAACATGGGCATTTTACAGCCCAGTTACTTGAGAAAATAGTTGACAGCTTAATAAATAATGGAAATCATGAGTTGCAACAGTAACGATGTATTATGTGTTTCTGGTATTGATTGTGACGTTTCTATTAAACTGCCCTTCAGATGTCTGGAACAGAAACATTCCCACTTAACCCAACTGGTACTGCAGAGGCTATATTTATGTTACTTCTTCTTCAGAGGCACTTATACGTGAGCTGTATAGCAGTAATCTGACGATGATAACACCCCAGCACAGGAAATAGTGCAGCAGCCCACCAACCCCCAAACATATAGAACGTCTCTCGGCTGTTAAGCTGCAGCTTTAGCCGAATTATACGCAATTTGCAGTCAAACACCAGCACGTAGCACTTAAGCATCTCCCAAGAAGTCGTCTCCTTTTTGTACGTTTTTGCTTTTATTTCATCCTTTACCGATGGCTTGCTCCCCAGGCTAATGCACCGTATTAGCAAAACTAAGCTTCTTGCATTTTCTTTAGCAACACCGATCAGCCTACACAACAGGCTGCTTTTATATGAAACACAGTTTACAGTTGGAAATAAACTCTGCCTTCCATTTTTTTTTTGGTTTGGTGCGTTTCTCTCTCCGGCAGATAAATGGCCAAACATACATTACAGACACAGAGTGAGACGCTGTGCATGCTTGATATGCTTTTCAGGCATTCAATTTGTTACCCAGACACTTAAATCAACAGCACATTACACAGCTCTCACATAGAAACTGTATGTTTAATGCATACAGACACTGACTGGGTGCATACATTGGCATGCATTGTAATTACTCAGAAAAACCCAATGTTTATGACTGCGAAACACATACTGCAGATATGTTTCCATCTGCCTGTTTCTAGATTTATTTCATACATCTAGTGAGATTCAATGTGACTTGCTGTGGTTGCAATATACACAAAAAGAAAGGACAACAAATAAGCATTTTGAGAGCTAGAAATTCAAGATTAATATTCATGTGAAGCAGCTACTAAATATTACATGCCTTCATTTGACCAGAAAGGACAAAAAAGACAACAAGTGGGCAGCTGAGAGTACATGTGGTTCAGCAGAGGCAAATGAATTCATAACGGTAAAAATCAAGGCAGAGGCAGTCACAAAAGGCTGTGAGTTATTGGTCCTTGATAATGGAAACTTGCCACCGTCTCATTAGTATACTGGAACAGACACCTTGTTCTGAAGAAGATCTGCTGCGAGTTGATGAAAACATGCACTAATTCACATTTTAATGAAAAATATATATATATATATCGCACAAACACTTGAGAGTGAAGCGTTGATGACCTTGCTTCTGTGAAAAGGTGAATGAGTGTATGAATGACAATCATGTGGGATGCTGCTGAAAACACAACATGGAGTTCATTAGTTGCAATCTTTGTAAGGAAGATTCTGATTTTGCTTCTAAACACATACGAGAAAGAATTGTGAAGTTAAATTGGTTTCCAACAATTTAGTGTTCAAGAGTTTTTCATTGTTCCTGCTGTTCTTTGTACGACTCCTTCCCCAAACATTCTAAAAACTGCAAAAAGAAACGTGCCCTTGTTGACAGTATGTGCCCACCAATGAGTGCAAACGGCCTTGGGTTGGTTTGCTATCATCGCTAACTTGGCCTACAGGGCGGAAAGTAACAAAAATATTCTGTACCTACTGGGGATGTAGCTGGTAATCAATTTCCATTATTAATTTAACTAAACAAAAATATATAGACCAATCAGCCCAGTGGTGGTTCTACACAGGGGCCTACAGGGGCCAGTGAATGATTTCGCTGTGCTAAGCAGGAAATAATGCCGACTACGGACTCTCTGATGGGTATCAAAGAAATCAGGTTGGGGTTTTTCCACGGTAGGAGGGAGTTGGACGAAGTTCGCAAGTATATAAGGACATGTAATGCATTGTTAGCCAGCCAAGCCTCGAGATTTTGCTCATGTTTGTTCATGCAGCCTCTGTTTTGAATGAACATTATTCACATCAGACTCTGACGACTGTTTGGAGATGTTTTCCTTCTCGTAGAACTTTTTTTGGGACCTGAAGTATCTTGCTAAGGATCATTATTTCAGTTATATGTTTTGACGACGTTGCCTGATCAGGCCGAGTCACGACACCCCTGTGCTGACTGAGTAATAAACTGGTCACTTTATAACGATGTGCTAGTGCCAAAACAGAAGCTAATGTGGCTCTAAGCTGTATACGATGAATTAGAGCGACGTACCCAAACTGGAGTTGGGCTTTGCTCTCAGTGCTGTCTCCTGGACGACTTGCGTAGTTGGTAGAACGGCCTCGCGGTTAATGTGCAATTGGAACATGATGACGTCACCACCTCCGCAAGGACACCACAGAATTCAGGACTGTTTTATAGGACCAATGCTGAGTAAAGTAATTAACAGTATCCAAGTATAGATGGGTAATGTTACGTGTTAAATGAGATGTATGTGTAACAGGGTCAGTGGTGCAGCAGTGGCTGTGGGTTAAATATATATGTATTATTGTATTACTAATATATAATATACACTATATATCATTATTATTGTATTGTTATAATGTTTATTGTTATAATTACACAAAGTTACACCTCTCAGTTGTTGTGTGGAGCCTTTACTGGGGTGTCCCTATACCCCTACATACACTGTTAGTGACTTCTGGCCAGAGCTTCCAGACTTTACCAGGACAGTTTCCTGTTGCCGAGTGGCCAACATAACTAAGCTGATTTGTGCCAGAGGTCACGTAGCTATGGTGAGAAACGGCTCTCCAAGCATGTGGAACAATGTACATTTTACATGACTTGTTTAAAGGATTAAGTGATTGACAGTGTTACAGTTTATCAGTTCTATCACTTATCACCATGGGTAAAGTTTGCATTTCCAGTATCTACAATATTTGTTTGTGCTTTCACATCTCATCTGTTTGATTAAAATGAACTGCTGCCGTGAAAGCTGAACCTTCAGAGCAGAGAATACTGTTTATTTTTCACCATTTTTAAAGCCTAACTTTATATACTCGCTGATTTTATTTTTAAAATCATTCAACTGTGTCTGAATAGCTAATAACACGTTGCTCTGCAGTGTGACAAACTCAGAGAAGCGCTATTGAATTCTCTTTGGAGTCTGACTCAGAATCAAAGACAGAAGACGACAGACAGGACCAAGTAAGGAGATGAAATGTTGCCAATCAGCTTACTTAAGAGATAAGCTGTACAGGAGGAAATGTGGCGAGCATATACGAGTTGTTATCAACCATCTGCACACCTCTCACCCACTGCGCCTCCTCACCCTGCCTCTCTCTACACTCCCTCTGAACACCAGGGCCGGCGTGTGATGCCTCGCCAGCTCCATCTGATTGCTCAGATCAGATCCAGGCACAGCCAGATGTGACCCCGACCCCTGCGAGCGCCGGTGTCATCACCAAAGTCTGTGCCAAGGAGGCCTCGCCTGCTCGTCTCGAGGAGGTCTAGACTTGTGCTGCCACTTTTCAGACAATTTTTTCGAGCCATTTCTGAAAATACTGGTTGTGATTTGTAGCCGCTAAGCATGTGATGCCGCATTTTAATCAGGGACGAAAATTTCATATTCATGTCACAACACGTCCCACAAATAACGGAGGGATCCCCCGGGTTCATCTGTAACGAGATGCTTCATCCATCTAAGTTGCATCAAAACCCGACTGCTGGCCTTTCAAGTTTTGAAATTCTGACCTTTAATAAGCATCCCCATGAGGAACATCTGTCTAATGTTTGAATGCTGGTTGCAAAGATTCATCAGCACTCCAGGTTCTTTCAGCCTAATGGCGTTTTGGAAGATCACCTGAGATATCGCTTCTGACAGACGGACACAATCGGCTTCAGGACGAAAAAAATAAAAAAAAGAAACGAAAAATCTCGCAGCAGCCCCAACTGGCTTTTCCCAAGACAATAGTGATAATGTTGCTCATTTACAAGTTCATAGACTCCTAAATTTGCATGTGAACATCTGTCAGCGCTTTGAATATGGGGATCATCTGCATATTTTAATGAGAAGGTGACTGTGTCTTGATGGTTCACCCATGGTCATTCACTCGCTGCATGAATTTGCTTATTGCCGAGTTTATTTTCCTAGCTGTATATTCTTCTTGGATATGTGTGTGTGTGTGTGTGTGTGTGTGTGTGTGTGTGTGTGTGTGTAGTTACATCCCTGTGACCAAGGGGATGAGGGGAGTAACAAAAGATGTAATGAAAAGCCAGTTAAAGAAATAAGAAAAATGATTGAGTAACAAAAAGCAACTTATTTACAGGGTTCCCACATGTCCTGGAAAACCTGGAAAATAATTGAGCAATTTTCCAGTCATGGAAAGCATATGGAAAATGAGAAAACAAAAAGTCAAATGTTCTGGACATGATTAAGGTATCCTGGAAATTTATTGATCCTCCCCCTGCCAATGCAAACAGGTTAGAAGTTATGCAGACGATCTGTTGTCACCTGATCTTCTGGGCAACATTAAGGCACAGCTCTGCTCTGCTTCTAGTCGGCACGGCGCTCCTCCTGACGCTATCAGGCAATCACATTTGCATTGCCGCTTAGAGCAGTTCTGCAACCCAGTGCTTCCAGCTGACTTTGTTGCTAGATTTAGCAACTTTTCAGACCCCGTTAAGGACTTAGCGCCTTGAGACAAAACTGTAAGTTGAAAAGTGTCGCTAGTATTGGTCCGTGAGTGTGAGCTTTTTCTCTCCCGTGGGCGGCCACAGGCTCCTCTCTGGCCTCCATTGAGTGACAGGCAGTGAAAACTGTAACTACTACATGTTCATTTAAACCACTGGCATGACGAGGAGAGTGTAAAGAAGCTACAATAACTGAGCAACGTTTCTGAGGAAGATTTTGATTAGAATGACATTGCTTTATTTTATATTGACCTGATTGCACTGCAGGGAAAAAAATGTATTTTAATATTTGGTCATATTTATGACAATTTATCTTTTACTTGGCTATTTTGGCAGTGATTTTGATTTTTATTATGTTTGAGAAATGCAGGTGCCAGATGTGAAAAAAAAAGAAAAAAAGTCTGAGTTGTGCAGTAAACTGAGATGAAACAAAGAAAGTTGTATTTTTATTGAAAATATACAAATACTTTTAGGTGAAGTGCAGGAGAGAAAGTAAAAGAGAAGAGAAAGTTGAGTTGGGAATTGCCCAACTGAGCATCGTAACTCCAATTGGTCATGCTAAAGATTATGCTGTAATATGTGGGTGTGTTTGCATTATTCTGTGACACATCTGTCAGAATTATTTTTCATAGATAAATTATAGCCATAGACTGCACAGCAAATGTCTGAGTAATAAACATCGAAACAATCTGGGTAAATGCAACTTTAGAAAACACTTCCAAAGAATGAGGGGGACAGGGGAATGTATTAGTGTATGATGTGATGACTTGTGTCTGTAGCGGCTAAAAATGTCCTGGAAATTAATTTCAGGGAAAGAGTGGGGACCCTAATTTACAATCAGGGTAATTTATTGACTGTTGCTACACATCAGGTTTGTGTATGTTACAGGAGCGGCCCTTTAAGCGTCCCTTTAAACGTTTCTGTTTTCATTTTGCTGTAAAATCCGACAGCTTTGACTGTAAGTTTGGCAAAATAAGTAGTTAATAGTTGCTATGTGATGTTAGAAGAGAGAAGACAAGGACATCTAGAGGGCAGAAAAACAGCATTTGTCCAATCCGAGATTAACCAATCATTGCTAAAAGTAGTCAAAAGTAGATACCCTGGTGTAGGTACTTTCCTTCCCCAGAAACAGCCCTGAAAGAGGCTCTACTCGTGCAGTTCTAGTGGTTTCAAAGCACACAAAGGCTCAAGCTGCCCTAAAAGGCCCTGCAAGTTCCTTGTGTGTAATACAAGTTTACCAACTCATGCAGGCCAAAAATCTAAAGTTTACACCAGTTTTTGAACAAATTAAGGATGGTGTTTACATGGAACATCATTCATATACACAGTTATTAACTACCAAGTGCTTTCTGCACCTATGATGTTTGTAGTGTAAACCACCTATCTATCGTAACATTCCCGTTATTATTAGCCTACCTTTAAATAAATTTGAGTAAAAAAGAAATGAAGGCCGTTTTGATTTATCGCGGATTTAGCACTGTTGTGGATTTAGCTTATCTACCATATTTTTAGCACTATGAGGGTAGTAGTAGGCAATAATCTGGGTTTGGAGAAGACTTATTACTGCATTAGGTCATTACGACATCAGCAGAACATAATCATGATCAAATACTTCTATCTGCTGGGATAATAGGATTTTTCTAGTGGGGAATTTTCATGCCTTGATATGCGAGAGGAAGACTTTAGTTTGTTCTAATGATCATTGTGGACATTTTTTGATGGGATCAAAATGGATTCTCTTCCGTTGTGCTCGATTGGGAATGAACTTGGCCCTCAATGTCAGATTTGGAAACTCCAAACTCCACAGCAGGGAAGATTTCAGGCTTTTATCTTGAATTGTCATCTAAGCATGGATTTACATTTGCGAAAAAATGTGCAGTTATATAAAAAATTGCTCATAAAGTATGATATCAAGCTAAAATTTGACAGATACATTCATAGTTAATGATAAAACAAAAAGTTTCCAATAAATCAGAGATGATCGAGCAGAAGGCCGCTGACTGAACAACCCAGCTCCAATTAGTATTAATGTGTTATATTCCTTAACAGAGTGTGTTTTATTCCTCGTGTGCCTCTGTGCCCACTGCTCCACAATGACAAGTGATAGAACTGATCCAGAGTCTGTCAGTGTTACCTTTGATGCCGTCTGGGCATCTGTCCTTTAACTGCTGACAACTCATCAGCTGAGACCATGTCCTCGGCTCCTGGAGGGGGATAATCACTGCAACTTTATTAACAATTCAACAGTGACCTAATACATGACTGTGTTATTAAGTCATTGTTCTCAGTTGGAAAAGTTGGCCCCGTGCAGACTAATTAAACTTCTGAAGCAGGCCATTAGCCTCTCAGCCTCTGCCAAGAGCCTAAATCTGAACATTCTTACTGTATGAACCACTCACACACTAATCCTATGGATTCCTCTGTGTTCTCTGCGAGGGGTTTAGGAGCCTCTCCAGCGCCATATGTTGTGTATCATCACCGTAACCAGAGGCATGTGTCGAACGGTGTGCGCGCGGATGCATGCGTGCACAGATGTGTTTACTTGACCGTGTACATGCGGCATGGGTCTTAGATATTTTGATGCGGTTATGATACTTCAAGGCTGGGATAGAGACGCAGAACAGGTGGTCTTTTAATGACTCGCTCATGGCTCGCTTAATCTGTTTAATTTAGTGATAGAAGAAGGAGCTCTCGCTGTGCTACCCTTTCTCAAGATTCCCTCCGACTGCTGTTGTAGGTGTGAATGCTAAGCGGCTGAGGGTAAACTCTCCACAAACCTCCCGGCTTTAATCTACATGCAGATCTCTTTGATGTGATGTCTTGGTAAAAGGAATTACTCAGCTCACTGCTCGTGGCCAAGGTGACTGCACCTGGGTGAGGTGAAATGTTTTCTCGGCGTCCGGTGAACTTCGGTCGGCGAGAGAGCTGCTTGTCACAGCCGATCAGTTCACAATTCAATATGATTGACCCGGGCAGGAAATCTTTAAGTTGCTCATGCATGGATGGAGAAGGAGAGACGGCGGCACATCAAAGCGTCAGGGATGTAGATTGCTCATGCATGCTAACATGGCAGCCAAGGTCAGGAGGAGTTGCTAAGTGACTGCTCCTGATCCAGCGGCTGAGAATGAAAGTGGACATTGATTTAATGCTACTGTTAAGTGATTCATTCAGCCTCTGATGTTACAGCTGTACAACTTTGAAACTGTTCTCGCTCTTTTCGAAGAACCGAGGGCAAGTTTTTTTTTTCTTTTTTTCCCCTTTAGCCAGAAATGTTCAGATCCATACTATTCCCTTTCATTAAAGCTGTGAGGCCGTTTGTGCGTCTGAATAAATAAAAAAGAAAACTGTGCTCTTAAGCAAGTTAAAGATGCTGCAATGCTTTTGTAGTGCAGCGAAAATATGGCTGCAGAAGCTGAGGTGGATGGATGATCACACAACGTGTTTGACTTGGGCTCTGCAGGCTGGCAATCATGTCCTATCTCCTGCCACCAGCCTTGTTTTCTTTTGCCAGTTGACAACCATCTTCCCCTTAAGTTGGGAGTATTAGTGGCTTAAATGGTTTGGCTGGAACCACTTTGGAAACAGCAACAACAAAATCCCATGTAAAGCCCCAAAGCCAATGAGTTCTTACCAGTAAGTGTTGTCTGTGTGGCCAAAACCTGATAGGTAGCTTATTCCTCTGCTTCAGCGAAGCTTAATTATAGTCCAAAACTAATAAAATATTAACAGTGAGCCATTCTACAATCATTCAAGCGCTGTAGTTTGTTTTGAATCCACACACACTGTTGTGCTGTTGTACATAATGACTGAAGCACCAAATGTATATTAATCTACTGTTAGAGAATAGTCCCTAAAAGTGTACGTTTTCCTCTTGTTTAGAAGCACTTGACTTAAAGGGCCCACATTATGCACATTTACAAGTTTAACATTTTATTTTTCAGCACAACTGGAATATGTTTACATGCTTTAATGGTCAAAAAACACATTATTTTTCCTCAAACTGTACATTGCTGCAGGACCTTCTGTCTCAGTTTTAGCTCCTGTCCCTTTTAGGCCTTACTTGTGAAAAGCTCAGTTTGCTCTGAGGGGGGGCGGAGCCATAGGAGCAGCGATTGGTCAGACGGATTGAGAGGCGGGCCCTCTCTGCCCGCCTACATTTGCCGCCTTCTGCTCGCTTCGTCTGTATGGTCGCTGCCGACTGTCAATCAAGCCAGCCACGCCCCTTGCCAAAATGTTGACGATTTTTTAAAAATTCACTATTGATTTGTTTTCATATTGGTCACCTGATCTCTGGACTTGACCATGAAAACTAATAAGAAAAAAATCCTGAGCTGTAGGAATGCAGTATTTCATGATCTGTGATCACTTCTTTTCCAATTCAAGTCTATGGGAGCCAGGGCTTTTTGGAGCCAGCAGCTAGCGGACGTAGTGTTATGGCAGGTTTTTGACACTTCCAAGTTGGCTTCATTTTTTGCTACGTCCATCTTTTATACAGTCTATGGTTTACTTACTGCAGCCTCAGATCTCCGAGGGTAGGAATGTAGCCCTGGCAGAAGCAGTTCCTGTGAGGAAATAATGTCAGCAGCTCATTTTTTTTAACGCGTGTACCAAACTAGCTATGCAAATATGTTACATGGTGATGTAACAGAAGTAAAGCCTGGACTTCCAATGAGGTGTTTCAGGCCGGTAATAAACATTGTTTTCTGTGGGACTCTCTTTGCCATGAAATTTTGGCTTTGTATCTTTTTGGGAAAAAAAAGGTTTAGCACACTAAAGGAAAGGCAAAACCCCAAAGAGCATAACATTGGCCCTTTAAACAAAACACAAATAAAAAGACATTAAATATTTGTGACCCGTTTTGCAAAAGATTCTTGTCTTGGCTGAGTGCAAAAGGCGAGTTCGGTCCTGAGAGATAGGTAGACACTAAAAGAGGCCAGGGTTTTGGGGATGGCTGCCAAAATCCAGAGGGGAGGAGAGAGGAGGTGATAAAAATGCTGAGTAGTAGTACTACCTTGCTTTCAGTAATTATGCTTCACAAGGTACAGCAAGTGATTTATAGATTTTGATACCTCAGGCTGCCTTGATGCTACGGCTCTACCTTGTGATGGGTAAAAGTTATGCCAACCTGCCTACAGCCTTGGACATACTCTTTTGCAGATGTGCACACGGACAGCTGCAGAAATGTGGAGTTGTTGGATTTATATCACTTTCTCGTCTGCTCGGAGGACTTTTGTTTCACACAGCAGTTCGGCATTTATGCATTCTGTGCATGCACTCTACTGCCCTTGTAGCGTAGATGTGGCACAGACACAGATTTTGGGTGCAGGGAGGTTTGCTCAGACTTGAGCATACAATCAAATTTACATCATGTTCACCACAGTGGATTCTTGCAGATGCATAAAGTGTAACAGTGGCCATAGAGGGACACCTGCAGACACTACTCAGAGCTACTAAACAAGACAACCTCCTCTACACGGTTTTCTGAAAAGACTTGAAAAAGCAATCTGTGGTATTATTCATAGAAGATGCTACATAGAGTAATAAAGATGTAAATAAGCACCAGCTACAATAGGATAAGGCTGCAAAGTTAAGCAAATACAATATTATATATAACTTCTAGGTGGTGTTTTAATATTCCTGCATCCCTTACATCCCTCAGGGGTGCCCAGTCCTGGTCATTGAGAGCCCCTATCCAGCATGTTTTAGATGTTTCCTTCTTCCAACTCACCTGATTCATGAATGATCAGCTCATCATCAAGCTCTGCAGAAGCCTGATAACGATCCTGATCATGTGAATCAGGTGTGTTGGAAGAGGGAAACATCTAAAACATGCTGGATAGGGGCTCTTGAGGATCAGGATTGGGCACCCCTGCCTTACATCATCACTTTCAAAACTCCCTTTTTCATTTTTTTCCCTTCTTCCAACTCCCCAAGATCCAACTCACCTTCATACACATTTATTATTATTACAATTCCACATATCACATGTCAACTAGCATCACTTTTATTCCTGACATACTTTTACTGTGAAGCTGCTGATACTTGACCCGTCTTCTCCCTGAATACATTCTTTAATTTCCACTATTTTTTTTATTCCTTCCATTAAGCAAACAAACTGCTCCGCCGTGAAACATCGCAATCAAAACGCAATTATGACACAAAAAGGAAAAGCAGCAACATAAAAGCCAGTTTGACATTTTGCCCATTCGTGAGATTACTTCATAAAGATTAAATCTAAACACAAAACTTGTTTTCATCGGTCTACACAATATGATCACACATACATCATGCGTTATTGATTTTCATTAATAATAAGCAAAAATACTATCATACGCTATTTGTATTGCCGGCTTATCTGACATTACCTGTTGTGACAGTCAGTTAATAAATAATGGATTGATAAGCATTTTGGCTTTTTGTTTTATTGCTTCGAATCAACCAAAATTGATTTTTCAACACCGGTCCCCTATCTAATCATGCTAGGTATGTGTTCTTGATAAATAGACTAGTGTGTCTGCTTGTGTGTGTGTGTGTGTGTGTGTGTGTATTAGAGGGGGGCTGGTAGGTTGATAATTTGCATTTTGAATGTTTTCTTCCCCAACGGGTTTTATTATTAACCATAAATGAAGAGATTGTGGTTAAAGCTGGGGATTTGAAAGAGGCCCGCATTTGCCATGACCAGACACAATTGATATATTCATTACTTTTTAGATATCCATGATAATAAACATAGGGCACTGATCATACTAATAGGATCTATTGAGCATTTTGGCTTCTTGGCTCGTCATCAGGAGCAATTCAGCCGGGGAGGGGAAACAAAAGGGTTCGTGGCTGTAAATTTATTGTTTCTTGCAGGTTCCAGTATGTCGGTGGGTTTTGTTCATGTGGAGCAGTGGTTTTAGAAAGTACCTGATCGCCGCTGAGCACAAAAGCTCCTTCTGCTTCCCTCTGCAGGCCCCGCAAAGCCCAGTGTGTGCGCACTGGTTCCGAGTGATCGGCACTACCAGCCTGTGCTTCACGGAGTAGCGGCCAACTTTTTGTTTGTCTGTCCCTTGAATTCTCTTAAGAGATGTGCTCCTGAATTAACATTCTTGTCCTTCCCCCCCTTCCCTCCTCCCACCTTGCCTTTAAAGCATCTCCAGAACCCCTCATCCTTGAAGGCGGAGCTCCCTTAGTGGAGTGCGAGTTACGCCACCAATCTTTGTTGGGGGACCGAAAAGGGTTTATTTCATATCATGCTCCATAAACCAGCACTAAACCTGGGAGGGCGAGCAATCAGGAGGTGAACACATTGTGGGCCGCGGGGATTCTCCAACATGGCTGCACCTCCAACTCCCCTGGATTCACACCAAGCGTTAAATCAAAGATGGGGGAGCTGGCTATACGCACGGCTTGAGATTAGTGCTGGAGAAATGATTCCATACTAATTGGAAAAAGAAACCCTACGATACCTTATAAGCACAAAACCTATTATGCGGCATCATGGAGAAAGAGAGTGGGAGAAATTGAAAATGTGATGAATACAAATGACTAGAGAGCTTAATGGCGAGCCTGCAAAACTTGTGATGGAAGGATCAGCGTAATAGGAGATGAAAGTATTCTGAATGAAAATCACAAAGTAACCCCGGAGAAGCCTGATTTGAAAGCAGAGGACTTTTGGGGATATTACGGCACCAGGTGGGATAGTTTAAGTTGAGCCATTAGGTGGGATGAAAGGTTGGTGTGCCGAGCCAGACGGATGAATCCCCGCCTGCTCCGCCATTACAACACCTGACACAAAAGGACAGAAGATTTCAGCATTTCATGATCATGCCCTCAAAGGCTATTCTGTGTGAAAAGCAGTGGACATAATGTACTGGAGGGAGAGCAGGAGCTGAGAGAATCTTCCAAGAAAATAGAAAACCATACCGACAGTGTCGCGGCGAGTAATGGGCAGAGGTTCAGCTGAAAGGTTGGGGTTGTACAGTTAATTTAAGCTGACAGGGTAGGGGATAAAAATGGGTTTCTCCTCTACAGCCAACTAGAGGGCCAACCCTGTCCAATCTCTGTGATGGAGAGGGGTCCGCACCCCCTCCCTACCCCGCGAGATGGTGAAGCAGGAGCGAGAAGGAGGCGCTTTTATTGAAGGTGAAAAGTTGCAATGTTTCCTGAGTGGACAGCCTCAAGGGCAGCTGGCAAGAGATTAGAGGATGTTATTAGAAAGCAATGGGCTGTACCTTCCACTCATAATCCTCCCACATGGGAACGTGTGTGTGTATCTGTGAGTGTGCCTAACCTGATGCTATCAGTGACATTACATCCCCCAGACTATGGAGAAACATTCCCTACTCCCACACACGGGCAAATGTTGTGTTTCTATTTTGACACTCAAGCTCACCTCAGCATGGCCCGAATACGCCGCCTCCCCAAAAATCTGACAGCAGGTTCCCTAAAGGAGTTATGCATTTTTCTGGTTGGCCTCATGTTTGGATAAGCTGGGTTGTTTTTTTGTTTTCTTAAAGGTAAGGTCTGAAACTTGTGCCATGTTCAGGCCA
>NW_007579129.1:37554-77948 GCF_000690725.1 Stegastes partitus
GAATTATTAGGAATCATGAATTGCATGGAAGTCTATGGAAGCCCATTTGTTAAACCTCAGTATATATACACACAAAAAGCTCCATTCTGATTTTAAAAATGGTCTATTTTACATGCTATGCTACATTTAATAATTTATCAGTTGCTAGATAAATGGTAAATGGACTGCACTTATACAGCACTTTTCTACCTTTGCGGCACTCAAAGCGCTTTATAATGTTTCTCATTCACCCATTCACACACATTCATACAACAATAGCGACAGAGCTTCCATGCAAGGTGCTGCCTGCCATTGGGAGCAACTTCGGGTTCAGTGTCTTGCCCAAAGACACTTCGACTGTGGAGGGGCGGGGATTGAATCACCAATCTTAGGATCAGAGGACAGAACTTGTAAAAAAAAAAAAAAAAGTTTATGGAACCTGTTACTTCCACAGTGTTTATAACTAAGTACTTACATACAATACAAACTCCATTCAAAAGCCTCAGATTTACACACTGATATAAAGAATATAAACTCAATCTAATGATGCAAACCCTTTACGAATTATTATCTGTGGAGGCCCATTCGTTAAACCTTAGTATGCATTTACAGAACAAGCTCCGTTCTGATTTCAAAATCTTACACACTAATGTGCTATAAACATGCTCAGGAAGACAACATGTACAGTTAATAAGTTATCATTTCGATGGAGCCCATTAACTCCCATAGTANGTATATCAAGTTTAA
The DNA here is from genome assembly GCF_000690725.1 of Stegastes partitus. NCBI lineage: Eukaryota > Metazoa > Chordata > Actinopteri > Pomacentridae > Stegastes > Stegastes partitus. The sequence goes on from NW_007579129.1 coordinate 38,281, forward strand.
GGCACCAAAATGTCTTTGGATGCATTCAAAAATAGCTCCACAAGTAGTTAACTCCACACAGAGTGATGCAAACAGAAAAACAACTGTTAATAACTGTCATGAGGGTCCTTTAATGCAACACCGTTTCTGTTCGGTACACTTGCACACAGTTTGTCAGCGCATTTGGCAGGTACGCGGATCCTTCCAAGCATATTGGAAAACTTTCCACAGTTGGGCTGTTTGTTTAGGCCGCCTCGGTGTCTTCTGTGTCTCAATGTAATCCCACACTGACTCTGCGATGCTGTGATCGGGGCTGTGTGGAAGCCAAACCATCTGCTGTAAGATACTTCTTTAGGATAGTTAATGGCTCTGTGTTCTGGGGGGGCCTTTGCGAGAATGAATCTTCCGCTAAAGTCGGTTTAATAAATCTTAAAATGCTGCAAATGAGCCAAAATTAACGTCGAGCAGTGACATTTGTCTCATGTCAGACGAGATGATAAAAATTTCCCAGCAACACTTTTTACATATAACATTTAGGCGAATAAAAATGAGGGGATTAACAGCTATGTGTGGTCACTGCTGAATGTTTTTATCCTGATAAGTAGAGAAAATTGATCAGCTGACTCACAGTAGTGATCTATAGTGATAAATATTAATGACTGGTTTGAGAATGACCACGTCTGACTCTCACATGGCTCATTAATTAAAGCTTTAGCTGCAACAACAGCTTTAAATATCACGGATAGAACAGTCCCGTTTGTTAGAGTCATTATTTTGTGGTCATTGCAGCTCTGTGTTTTTCCATAGCTATAAGATTACATTATTTTTTTTCAGCAGATACATGATAACGGCAGTCCGACAGATTTAACGTCTTCACACTCGATGCCAGATTTACTCTCAGGTGTGAGCATATTCCAGTTCAGCACCACAAAACTTTTATCTATTTTTATTTGTATTTTATTTTTTTCCAGAAAAATTGGAATAATAATAACGCATTTTGTAGTCGCCCATTTGCAGTTTTCTCCAGGTGCTTTGCCTCCCGCCGTCCACCGATGACAATAATTGTTGTTTTCTTCACGGGCGCGCTTTAAAACTGGTCTCCGAGGAACAAGGTCACCCGGGAGGATGCTCTCTCTCGGCGCACTGCTTTCTATTTTCATTCTCGCAACTCTCGCTTCCTCTTTGAACAACCAAATCTCTTTCATTTACCGTTCCATTAGTACGTGCTCATGTGCCCATAATGTCTCCTCGTGGATGCAGCACAGGAAGCAGCAACACATTGGGGTTTTTTTTCTTCCACCTTAATCGGCGCTTGAATCGATAAATTCTTTCGGTGGATAATTTGACAGTGAAGTATTTTTTTTTTTCCCCCCACTTCTGTCTCCTTCTGTTCTTAACCCCAGAGAACGCCAATGTGCAGCCCCAGGAGCTTAATGAACTCTCCAGAATGTCCTGTTTCCTCCAACACACCGTCTATATAAAGCTGGGCTGATAATGCTGCCTTTGACGACGAGGCCAGCCTGTGCTCACCTCAAGTATCTTGTCAACAAGACTCAGTGTTAGCATTATAATATGTCCTTTTTTGGAATGCATTAGTGAAATCCTTGAATATCTCATATCTGATGGATCAAGACACATCCGCAGTGTCTTTGTATTATGAATAAAGGTTGCATCTGATTAAATGTGTATAACTATTACTCATTTAGTCCTCAATGCCAAGTCTGCTTAACAAGTGACCCTGAGGTAACCCGCTTTGCATTTTAAAGCCACGCATTCACTGACTGGCGATGACAATAATGAGGCTTTCATAACGCGGACATGGTTCTATTACCTTTCCCGTGGCGAACCGTGGAAAAGTCACAAAATGTCTTGTTCCTGCAAAATTGATGCTCCTGCATTCATGTAAACAATGTCAGCTATAGTTGTTGTTTTTTTTAATTTGCATTTTGCACAAGGCATCACTTAAAACATAATCACCTGTGAAGTTTAATAAATCTGCTCTCACTCTTATGTATTACTAAACCTAGATTATTATTATGATTTTTTTAGTTATAGTTAAACTTCAATTGTTGAACAAGTGGAAATTATATGGAGCTCCAATTTGCTTCCATTACAGTGTATTTATATCTCAGTACTGGATACAATACAGACTCCATGCACATTTCAAAAACCTGATGCACTGTACTGTCAAGAACCCACTAGAAACAGATAGGTGGACACAAATGCTCGACACAGATAGGGTTCAGGCAAAAGGCAGGTTTTGTAACCGGTCAGGGTTCGGTACACAGAAGGTCAGTCAAAAACAGGCAGAGAGGCGAGAGGCAAGGTCCAAAAACAGAAGCGAGGTCGTAACACAACAGACTGTGACCATGGCTATGGAAACGCTGGTATGAAGACTGTGAAAGTGCGACGAACTGGCAATGAGACTGTGAGACACACGAGGTAATATACATGGGGTAATGAGGGGAGATGGGAAACAGGTGAGGGAAAGCCATCAGGAAGCAGGTGTGACGAGACAGGAAGGACAAACGGTTAGTGTTTACAAAATAAAACAGGAAAGACAAGACATCAAATGTGCAGACATGAACAGGAACTCGACACACATGACATGTACACAAGCGTAGGATGATGACATGTGCAGTTAATTTAACCTATGGAGCCCATTAACTCCCATAGTACTTCTAAGTACTTATATAAAGTACATACTCCATACAAAAGGCTCAGATTTACACACTGATGTACAGAATGTAAACTCAATCTAGTGATGTAAACAGTTTACGAATTATTAGGAATCATGAATTGCATGGAAGTCTATGGAAGCCCATTTGTTAAACCTCAGTATATATACACACAAAAAGCTCCATTCTGATTTTAAAAATGGTCTATTTTACATGCTATGCTACATTTAATAATTTATTAGTTGCTAGATAAATGGTAAATGGACTGCACTTATATAGCACTTTTCTACCTTTGCGGCACTCAAAGCGCTTTACAATGTTTCTCATTCACCCATTCACACACACATTCATACAACAATGGCGACAGAGCTTCCATGCAAGGTGCTGCCTGCCATTGGGAGCAACTTCAGGTTCAGTGTCTTGCCCAAAGACACTTCGACTGTGGAGGGGCGGGGATTGAATCACCAATCTTAGGATCAGAGGACAGAACTACTTCCATAGTGTTTATAACAAAGTACTTACATACAATACAAACTCCATTCAAAAGCCTCAGATTTACACACTGATATAAAGAATATAAACTCAATCTAATGATGCAAACCCTTTACGAATTATTATCTGTGGAGGCCCATTCGTTAAACCTTAGTATGCATTTACAGAACAAGCTCCATTCTGATTTCAAAATGTTACACACCAATGTGCTACATACATGCTCAGGAAGACAACATGTACAGTTAATAAGTTATCATTTCGATGGAGCCCATTAACTCCCATAGTATTTATGACCTCTCTACAGTACAAACTCCATTCCAAGAGTTTTGATTTTTCACACTAAAGTACAATTTAAATGCTCAATAAGACAACTAATACAATGTAAGAATTATTATGGTTCACAAAGTGAGTGACCCATTCACTCCCATTGTATTTATAAGTCGTTTTACACGCTGACGTACAAAACACAAGCTCTATATAATGTTATGTGCAGTCTAGACATTAATCAGAATTATAAAATGCATGTGAGTCTATGGCTGCCCATTCACTATCATTAGCTTAGTACCTATAAACAACACAAGTTTAAAATGCTTGATTTCATGCACCAATGTACTTCACACAGCCTCAATATGACGACGAGTACAGTTCATATCAGGAGTTGTACAGAAGCTAATGGATTTACTTGCACCGTATTTGTAACTAAGCAGCTATAAGCAATACAACCTTCATTCAGACTTCAAAAAGCTTAAGTTTACACACTGATGCACGCTACATAAGATCAATATAATATCACATGCAGTTCAGAAATTGTTAGGAATCATGAAGTGCATGGAAGTCTATGGAGGCCCATTCACTCCCATTGTATTTATAACCAAGTACCTGCAACCAGTATAAACTCTATTCACTTTTACACACTAATATACTGCATTTAAACTCAGTCAGTTGATATATACTCAGTTTATAAATCATTTTGAGTCATAAATTGCATGCTGGAGGCCCATTCGCATTTGCAGCACAAGCAGACTTTTAAACTGCATTTGTTGTATATTTATAATTTTGAGCTCATTCTGTTGACATGCACGCTTTTTAAATCACATAATGAATTATATCGAAGCGCAGTGCAGATTACCATTGCATCTATAACTTAACCACTACACTGAGTTTAATGAGTTTTCATTGGTTTTATGTTCCGGCCTATAAACACTATTTTGTGGGAATAAAGAAAACGCACAGTATAATTAATTTATAAAGTTATAAACCAACGCTTCTGCGAGATTTAAAGATTTAATATAGATTGCTATCATTATCCTTACAATTTGCTTTTCTCGTGCATAAAAAGCATTACATCTGATGAACTCTCAGCTCATAAAACTCAGTTAAATTCCGTGTTTTTAAATCATCTGCCTTCCACGTGTGAACGCCGACAGCGCCGACGTCCTCGCTGCGATCAACACGCCGCCCATAAACGTCTGACCGGTTTGCCGTCTCCTCTTCCCTTCGTCATGACACCGCGCTTGGCAACATTTAAAAATTCAATAAAAACACCACCGATGATGTTCTCTCCTCATCTATAATAAAGCACAAATTTGTCGACATGGTGATAATTATAAGAAATTTAACAGAGGGATTGCATGGTGGAATGAGTTGCCATAATTGCAGCGACCATAAACGCTTGCTTTATTGCCATTATAAAGTATTCATGCTCCGTGGTTGATGTGCTCAGAATGTTTCATGACAGCAGCACTGATGCACAGCAGGACCGATCAGAGCAATAAAACTCCCTAAAAGGGCGAATGGAGGATAACTCTCAGGAGTCGGCGAGGCTCGGGATATTATTACTTTAAAACAGTCGAGTTAGTTATTCTTTATGTTGACAAATAATACAGTCAATTTTGCAGAAATCCCTCAGCTTTCACTTTGCATTTGTCCGTTCTGAGCTGACGAGGAAGTGAGCTGTGAAGGCTGTGCCAGTCTGCCGGAGCTTTTAAAGACAGGAAAAAGGAAACGTCAGAGGACAAAAAGGCCTTTCGGCTCACTGGCGTTAGTCATCAAGGTTGTTCCAAACTGGAAGTCAAACTGACCCTCCACCTCTCAGAGCCGGATGAGGGATGAGGAGAGCGTCCCGTTTGTATAATTAGTTTGCAGAAATGAGCGATGGAGTCAGATTTGTGTCGATATAAACAAATAGAAACGATGAATTTGAAAAGACGCCTCTCAAAAACTCATTAGTCATCGGAGACACCGTTACCATGACGTTGCAAACACAACATCAGAAACCAAAGAAGCTAGTAGCAGAACAGTCACAGTGAAAGTCTGATCAGTGAGAAAGAACTGAGAGCAAAAGGACGTTATTTTAAAACAGTATTTGTGGCGGAATGATCGTGTCTTTGTCACAATAAACAATCGTGCATTTTGGTTCTTTCATAGATGTATTATAGGTTTTCTATGACAAAATCTGCTGGGTCAAAAATATACATACAGAACATGAATTATTCAGTTTTGATCATGTAGAAAGTTGTGTTAATCAAATGGTCTTAGTGGCCACACCTCTTGCCATGACCTCCCTACATTTCAATACAACTGCACAGCGAGGAGGGAGTTGTTTGTACTGTTTTTATTGCGTTTCTATTTTTGTAAACACACTTTATGTTGCAGTGGTGATCATTTCTAAGTAGTGATTCGAACTAATCATTAGTTGATTATGAATATCTAGATGTTAACTGTAAAGCATATTGTCGTTTTAGAAATTGTCAAAATTACAGCATTTGTTAAAACCAGATGCTGTGGGGAAAAAAAGAGTTTTCCAACTTTATGACAGTCCTTGAACACATCACGTACAATGTGCCTTCCATTAGGAAAATTAAGCACAAATAAACTTGGACTCATGATACGTCTTCAAAATCCCTTTTATTCTGCATGTCTCGTATATAGGAAGAAAAAAAAGCCCAAAATAAACAGTTTATACCATATCCTGTAAACAACAAAAAACTCTGAGCTCCTCTGGGAGAGCTGGGAAACCACGACTGACTCATCTGTGACCAACAGTCATGTTACAAAAATCCGGTGACTTTATGGCTGAACTGGAATCTGTGTGTCCCAAATTGGCCCATTTTTCTTGTTCGCAGCGGTTGAGGCTGCGTTCTTCTGCATTTTATGTGACAAAAACTACCTTGTTAGCCACTCTCTGCTGCAACAACAACAAAAGCCAAGGTCTGTATCATTCAAACGCTCATATTACTATAAACTACAAATACGTGAAATTAGAGGTTTATAGGTGCCACGGTTGCTTTGTCTTGCTTGTTTTGTTTTTTTAATTACAACTGCGTTCTATACTTTGAAGGACATTTGAAGGCATTTAGAAGCACTTTATCTTTCAGCAACAAACAATCAGTCACCCTGAACATATTCAATAAAATGATTAATTAAATAACGATAATTGCAGTCTTTAAATGAAGCTCGGTGATATTTGCTGCCGAGGTTATTAGGCATTAAATAGGAGGTTTGTGAAATCAGGTGTAAACGGCTACTGCGCATAGGTGAGAGGGTGAAATTATCATCATGGGTAAATGCCAAATAAATGCTAAAAGCTGGTACTTAAAAAGGACCCAAAAGCACACCTTCCTGATCAGGATTTTACTGAGGGGTCCGACATGGACACACAGTTCTCTGCCAAAGCTGTAACTTGCTGTTAAAGATAAAATCTGAAATCGCAACAGGATTTACTTTGTAAAATAACTCATATATTAAAATAATGTCATGCTCTTCAGTTGTTGTCTGCTCTTGTTGTCATGGAGACACGACTGTCAATCAAATCTGATAAACACAGAGTCCAGATGAAGCAGCGGATTCTTTGATTTTGAATAATATCTGCCACCTGAGGTGTTTTAACCTTTACTTTGTTGCTTATTTTGTTTTAGTTATTAGCTGTTTTCACATATCCTGAATAACAGGATATTAAATTTTCATCTATTCAACATTTGGGGATGAATGACAAGTGACCTGATGGATGTGGTTTGGCCACATGTCCTGCCTCCCTCCACTGCTACTGTTAAATCAAGGCTTTAAAATGACAAACAAACAAACAACAAACAGACATTTGGCATGACTGAAACTTGAACACACCGAGGGCGGTCTGGTTTGATTATGACTTTACGTTCTCAGGTCACACCACAAGAAGAAATTGGCCCTTTCACAGTGTTTTTCCAGATTTTGTGTATACCATTAGAGATGTTGATTGAAATCTTAGAAGCACATTTCTTTTTCCTCCTGCTGCTGCTGCTGCAGCCTTTTTATTAAACTGTCTGCATTCAGTTCAGTCTCAAACCGCGTTGAAAGCAAAATGGAAATGTTACGGGTCAGACCTGGCAGGATTGCTGTGGTGACTTTTTTTGCGTAAAAGTGACCGGAGTGCTTATTCATAGATGCTAAAGCGCCATCGGATGAACGTACGGGTGTGCACGCCTGGCCTGTTGGGTCACCGAGGAAAGCCTGCGATTGGGAGCCAAGTGTTTAACAGCTCGCAAAAACCCAGGTGCACTGTGTCAAAGATGAACGTGCGATGTTTCCATCCACCGAGCTGATGTCTGAGCCTTTACTCCTCGCTGCACTGTAGAAACATCACCTCGCACGGTTTGTTAAATATTACCACTGAAGGTCTGCACTTGACTATGAATTGACTGTGTGCAGCATTAGGGATGAACAAGACAAATCTGAGTTGTTGTTTTTTTAATAATATACATTGCAATATGAATAAAAAATGTCCACTAGATGACTTGAATCACTCTGTTTAGTCAGAATTAATTATTTTAGAATGATTATGGTGATTTTTGTACTGGAGTGCATCGAAATTGTAAAAAAAAATATTTACGAAAAGAGCAGTTTGGAACATTTCTCATATGGTGTAACACTGGCAAACACATCCAAGATAGTTTTTTTTTTTTCACTTTGGATCACATTCAGATCTAATTCTGAGGTGCTGAGTTAAACATATTAGTCATTTTTCCTCATGGGATGCAATAATTGCAAGACAGAGTATCTGCTTTTTCCTTCCCGGTCTGTAGGTGAAATATTCTCATATTAATGTGTCATACTTTTCAAACTGATGCTGCATTTCTTTTTGCATCCCAATCGTCCTTTTCCTCTTCTGTTTGTTGCTCATTTCGCTGTGCACATTTGAATCCTGCACGTCAACAAACTCTGCCTTGTAATTAAAGTTAAAAAAAAAAAAAAGATCCCAAGGACCTTTAAATCAGTGTAAATTATAATTATAATTGTCTTTGGTAGATTAGTCACTTGAAATGAGGATTTTGACTGTTTTCTTTTTGCATCAAGCAGCAAATAAAGTTGTAGCACGAGTTAATTTAACTTACTTTACGCTGCACCTCCTGTGTGACTGTTGCAGTGTCTGTGCTGACTGCTATATAGTGCAGCTCTACACAGCATATATCATGATTGATTCAGCCGGATTAAGTGACTTAAATGTATCACTAAATCATTTGGATGCCGTATAAAAACTTGGACATTTAAGTTTGGGACTGTTTCTTAATTAAAAGCATAAATGCACAGATCAGCCCCATCATTTAAACCTCTGACAGCTGACATCTCATTACAATACAGCGCTCTGCGGGGAAATCTCGGGTCCTGAATTCATTTTAATACTTCAATCTGCACCTCGACCCCTGAGATCTGAGGATCAGTGACTGTTAAAAGTACCACAGTCCAGGCTGAAAACAAAAGGGGGACTTTTTACCATTTCAGTCCCGACACTCTGAGAACAAGCTGCCTCTGACTGTCAGAGCGGCTCGGTCGGTTCAAAAAGCTTTTAAAAACCCATCTGTACAGAGTGGCATTAGTACAACATTTTATCCCTCCACTGATGCCGTTATTGCTCTCCCGAAGGTTGCGTCGTCTTTCCCTAATGTTTTGTTGTTGTTTTATAATGCTTTGAATATTTTAATGTTGCATAAAGCACCTTGTAGCTCCAGTTTTGAAAGGTGTTATAGGAATAAAGTAGGATTATTATTCATGTGGATGTTACTTTGACATGCACCTCCCACTTAAACATTGCTGCAGACTAAGACAAAAGCACACCCACTGCAGAGAGGACACGTCAGCTGCCTCCCTCAGTAGGAAAACACCCCCTGCACCACCACTAAAACTGCTCAAGAACGGCTCGAGGAACACGACCAAGAGCTCAGATCCAATCAAACATCCATCTGCACTTGCTACCTGTCTGCTTTAGAATATATACATATATTTTTTGCCTTAGGAAAGCCAAGAGAGACATGAAAGTGAAGGAGAATGATGGGGGAAGGGCCATGAGTGGGACTCAAACCCAATGACCTCTGCCTCGCCCCTGAACATGGGACGCCAGCTCAACCAGTTGAGCTATCGCAGCATCCCTGGAATTAATTTTTAGATCCTTTTTATTGGGACAATAATAATAGTCCTGGTCCTACCTATTTATCACATTTGCTTGTTTCCTATGAACCCACGCCTTCTGGTAATGGCCTTTTAATTAAATCAAAAGTCAGAACAAAAACAAACCCACAGCCACATATCATTTTGTTATCATGGTCCACGTCTCCAGAACAGCCTTCCTAAAGACCCGAGGGCAGCAGAGAGAATGTGAATATTTTTAAAAGCAAACTAAAATATGTGGTCTGACTTTGAAGTGATTTTCATTTACTTTGCCTTTTATTTTGCTATTTTATTGACGCATTTGCTAATTTTTTTAGACCCTTTAGTCTCTTTTATCTGCCTTTTAACACTTCTAATCATTTATGGGAGGGGATTGAGGGAGGGTAGCTTTTATTTATCCTTTTTGTTCTGTGAAGTACTTTGTGTTACATGCAATTTGTATGAAACGTGCTGCACAAATAAAGCCTGCAACAACAAGTCCAATCCATTAATGTCTTGGTGCCAGAAAACACTGGACAACCCCAGAGACCCAGGTTGTGTCTAAAATCATCCACTCACTCCCTACTCACTATATAGGGACCACTATATAGTGAACTATGTGGGGAGCACCTCGACAAACTAACATTTCGGACACTACTAGGGCTATTAATTACATCGGTCACTAGTCGTGATTTGTGCCATAGCAGCGTACTGCAAACACAGCATGTTTACAGTTTATTGCATAGCCAAGAAACAGGTAAAATGAAATTTAACAAAAGACAAACAGGATATTACTTCTATTTTAATGACAAGTTTTCATGCTGTCGTTCGTCTCGTTTGTATTTCCTTTCGTGCAATGCATGATGGTCCATGTTGCTTGGTTGATAAATGGACTGCACTTATATTGTACTTTTCTACCTTTACAATGTTTCTCATTCACCCATTCACCCACACATTCACACACCACTGGCTGCCATACAAGACACTAGCCTGCCATTGGGAGCAACTTCAGGTTCTTGCCCTAGGACACTTCGACTGTGGAGGGGGCAGGGATCGAACTGCCAACCTTACGATCAGAGGACAACCTGCTCTACCACCTGAGCCACCGACGTCCTAGTTACCATCAGCTGTACATTACTTTTCATGGTGCATTGTGGGATATTTTGAGGCATGACATTTGTAACTTAACATTCGGACAGCCCTACAAAATGGCGAACACTATTTAGGGCAGGGGTGTCCAATCCTGGTCCTCGAGAGCCACAGTCCTGCATGTTTTAGATGTTTCTCTCTTTCAACACACCTGATTCACATGATCAGGATCGTTATCAGGCTTCTGCAGAGCTTGATGATGAGCTGATCATTTTAATCAGGTGTGTTGGAAGAGGGAAACATCTAAAACATGCAGGACTGTGGCCCTCGAGGACCAGGATTGGACACCCCTGATGTAAGGTATAGGGGGTGATTTGGGACACAGCCCCAGTGTTCAGGCACCGATGATTCAGGGCTGGTTTAGTGGCACAAGAGAGATCTGCAAAATACCACAGATGCATGTTTTCATTTGCAATGAATGCTTGATGGTTAACAAGTGGTTGGTAAAATAATATAAAATTCCTTGAGATGTTTTTTTCCAAAGCTCCTTTGAACCTAAAAACAAAAAATCCTGCAAGATAAATTGGCAAAGCAACAACAACAACAACAACAACAATCATAGAAAAACATCACTGATAGACTTCTATCATTCGGTAGCTGTCCTGATGAAGGCTGGCGGTACTTCACGGATAATCAAACCAGCACTTTCCTAATTGTGTTTTGCATTTTCTGTTATTAATAGCTACTGCGGTTTGTCATCAGTGTGGACGTACCTCAGCGCCACATGTATTCAGGCCTGTCTTCCAGTCAGAGTGACAAAAGTAACTTTAAATGACAAGCAATGAAGGCAAAAAAAAGAAAAAGAAATCTGCCTGCAATGTCTTTAAAACTGCTGGAGCCTAGTTATCAATGCACCCTCCATTCCATCAGTGGTACAGTTTTGGCACACATCACTACATCAGATGTTAAATTGGCCGTCTCCCTGTACAAGCAGAGCGCGGTGGAGGAAAAAAAAACCTGCAGTTTATCCATCAAACAGTACCTTAAAAATGACTGCCTGTGTCTTTTCTTTTCTTTTTTGGCTTTTTTTTTTTAAAATGACAGCTCGGTGAGAACACGGATACAGGGGATAGTAATCTTGGGATTACTTACATGAATGGATCAAGGGGGGAAATTTGATAAATGAAGCAAAGAAATGTGCATGTACCGTCGGTGTTCGTTCGCTTTCAACAGTGAATAGCATTAAAAATTAATCAGTCGAGTTCAGACAACCGCCGAAGGTCACGTCTTCTGCATAATTTGGAGGTCATCTCCAAGTTTTGAATATTTTCTCAGACTTTATGATGTCTTAAAAAAAAATCTACAGGGAGGAGAAGTAATGAGAAATCTGGAGGATGAAGCCAAAGGATGTTTCAGCAGATAGGTATAACTTCTTTTTTGTAATGATTACACTTATTGAATAAAATATTTCACCCCTTTAAAGCCCTACTCATTCACTTTCCACCGTAGAATAACAACTTGTGTGGAATATTTGAGTTCGTGCGGGAGTAGGGAGACTTTTAAATGCATTCAAGTGGTTCTATTTTATTACAGAAGTTATTTCCTCACACAAACATGAATCCCTCGACTCTGGCAATCATCACCCCGCAAGGTCCTTGGAGGGTGTTGTGCAGCCTTGCCCCCCCCTCCATCTTGGCAGCGTGCCACCATCCTGGCAATCAATGCTCATTTTACTCACTCATCCACACCCCTCGCATTGATCTGTGTCGCCCTGGACATCCTGCATGCAGGCAGCAACTCAGCACTGCTTTTACATCCTGTCTGGAGCGCAGATGGCTTACACGGGCCCGCGAGACAGGACTTGGTGTTCCAGGTGTTTAGTAGCGGGAGCAGGGGGAGACAACAGGGGAGGAGAATACTGGGCAGCAAGAGACCACTGGCAGAGTGTAGTTAGATGGACTAAATGATAATGCTCCGTAATGGCTTGTCGTTGGACGGATAGGTGGGTGGGTGGGGTGTGTTAGTAGCTGTGGAAGCATTGGAGCCGTACACCGGGGTATTATGGAGAGACGGTGGTAACAGGGTGCCATAATGATGAGGAAAGAGTGGCTCCGGAGATCACTGCCACCAGCTGCCTGGCTGAATGGAACAGCGCGGTAAAAGGATCCGGCGCGAAAGTAAAGACATGAATTCAGAGACATGCCGAGGTATCTTTTACCCCATGTTCGATTGTCTTCAACCCTTAGAGCCTCACGGATGCACTGTGCATCCAAATTCACATCCCCTCAGCAAGATGTAGCACATGTCCTGCACCGTTTCACCTTTCTAGCTGCTTGTTTGTGCGACAAAGCGTTGAACACAACCTGTGCATCCATCTACACACCCATTACTGTGTGTGAATGACTCATGAACTCCTCATTGCACAGTTATGTTATCATCCATAAGCACTGATGTTTCTTTTCAGTGATTCAGAAGTTGCAGTCGAAACACAAGCACAGGTGTGGGTGGTGGTGATTCTGGACTCTAGGGCCCAGGATAGACTGGTCATTGGAGGCCCCTTGAAAATGTGGGAGGTCTGGTTTGTGTACTAGAGTGTTTAGATGAGGACCGAAGCGCAGACACCACAGACAGGCAGGGGAAAGTAACAAAAAAAGGAAGTGTGATCAAAACTCAACAGGGTAAACAAAGACGCAGTCGTTTAGGAAAGCTGATCCAAAATAACCAAAAAGTCAAACAGCCAAAAACCAAAGAGGAACTTAAGGAAAACAGTCAGGCAACATAAGCAGAATGAAAAAGGAACAAAAACTACAATTACAAACTGCATGCAGACAAGAGGAAGCAGGCAGAAGACAAACAGGACCCAAGACAGACTGTTTATACGAGGAGAACTATTTGGGTAGATGAGACACAGGCGAAACTAATCAGGGTAATCAAAAGGGAGGGAAACAGAGAGGAAGTAGAAGTAAAAACACGAGCGACACATGAGGAAAAGCAACTTCAAAATAAAACAGGATGCAACTAAAACCTACACATGGACAAATAAAGATACAAACTGGAAGAAACAGGAAGCACAGAAAAGGAAAACAATAATTTAAACAACACCAAACTAGAAACCGAAACATCATGACAGTTTATTCCTACTAGGTCCTAAGCACATATTTCCAATACTTTCTAACTCATCATGGTTCTGATATTGCCTGCTTGGTTTTCTCATTTCAAATCATGGAAAATCTGGATTGCCAACCAAGACTGTTCTGAAAAAGAAAATCCAAACTGGCATGTTTGGCTAGCAATTATATTGACCAAGAGGTCAAAAGTAAAGGTTGTTAAACTACCGTGAAAATAGCTGAAGGCTCACAGGGTTAAGAAAATATCTTGATGGGGATCCAGAGGTTGAATAAACAATTAGACTGAAAGTTCACTCGGTGTTAATTGCTGTTTGGTAATTTGATTAATTGGAAATTTGCGGAACAGAGGGCAACATCATCAAACAATGCAGGTCCACGAGTGTTACATAAAAGCCTGTGTCTGGTGGAGATAGGTTAACAGCCCGTAGCTTAGCGTGTAGCTGCTGGTCATGGGCGCTGCCTTTTGTTTTCACTGTTGTCTGCCTGTTCTGTGAATGCATTCCTGAGGGGGTGAATTTTAACACTGCAACAGGATTTTAATTACACTGGATGTGTAATAATCTGATTCAGCATGTCTTACTTGTGTGTTCTGCCTTTCAATGCATGTGCACAGGAGCAGTTTAACCACAGTTCCCAGTAATGTAGAACATATGTAGGTGTTTCCATTAGCGAGCGTTTTTTTTTGCCACTGCACAGGTTAAGAGTTGTTAAAGCTAACAGCTCTACAGGCTTATGTAATTAAAGGAACAGTTTTACATTTTGGGCCTTTGCAAATCCACAGCATGTTTTTATACATCAGCATTGAACAAATGTTAGATTAAACAAATGAGAGGGTGCTGGTAGGTGGATGTTATTTATAGCAAGCTAGCTCGGGAGCTAGAGTATTCATATCCTGTCACTTTTTAAATTAACTTTTAGAATGAATTTTAAATTAAAAAATTTGTTTTTTTTTCCTCATCAGAGACTCCTCAGTAACCCACCATTACAAAGTGAAAAATATTGAAATGTATGCAAATTTATTTAAAATCAAATCTTGTTTACAGAAATATTCAGTCACAGATGTGTGGAAAAGTGAATAAATCACACAGTTTATAAATGCCTCACATCTCATCTCATCTTATCAGACAAACACTTTGATATCCTTTGAGAAACATTATGTCTGATGAATACTCGGTTCTACTCATTACCTGATTTGTACCGTCTCTACAGCGAAGCATGGCGGTGGCAGCATCATGCCAGGAGGCTGGTGAGAACCGAGGGAAGGCTGAATGCAGCCAAATAGAGCTGTCTGTGGAAAAAAGACACCGACTTTCAACGTACCAGTTACATACAAGACGCAACTGGACTAGCTTTATGTTAAATAAAGCCCAGATTGAAACCATCTGCGGTGAGACCCAAAGGTGGCAGTTCACAGATGCTTCCGATCCAATCCGTCAGAGTTTGAAAGGATCTGTCAGGAAGAATGGAGTAAACTTCCCAAATCCAGGTGCGCAAAATCTGTAGAGGATTTCCAAAGAAGTCTCTAAACTCTAATTGCTGCCAAAGGGCTTCTACAAATACTGCATTAAGGGTCTGAATACTTTTGTCAATGCGAGATTCCAATTTATGACATCTGATAAATTTGCCAACAACTCTAAAAGAATATTTTCACTTAGTCTTTAAGGGTTACTGAGTGCAAATTGGTAAGAATCCAGCTTTTAAATTGAAATCTACAACAAAATAAGGTGTATGGAATAAATGTGGAAACAGCAAAGGGGTTAAACTACTTAACTGTCTTATGAATTGTTGTTTAGAAATGTATTTATTTTTTTATTGTTAGTTTATATATATATATCAATACCTACTGGACTGAAGTGAGATTTTTTCCTGATGTGTGTAACCATCCTATTTAATTATATTAAAGTATGGACCACCTTGTCACAGGATCAACTGATTTCAGCACAGAAGTGGAGGAACACTGCTGAACTAAAAATAATAACCAGGGTTTCCATCAGTGCTTTGCAGGCTTGGCAGCCGGCTGGGTCTCCTCTGAAACCCTACCAGACCTCAGTATCAGGGGAAGAAGTTTTTTAAACTACAGTTACTGTGAGGCAGCTCAGCTGAAAACAGAAAGGAAAGCTCACCGGTGACATTTAACATTCGTGGCTCCGACGAGTCAACAACCTGAGCCCAGCCTCGGATCAACGGATCACAGCCGGCGAACACCTTGTCCTCGGTAAGTTATCACAGAAATTATAGGAGCCGACATCACACATCCATAAAGTTTATACTGGCTCTTGTCATTCAGGAGACACGTGAAAGTTCCAGCAGCTGAGTTTAACAGCTTTTAAACATAAGATAATAAATCTGGCCATCAGAAATTGACACTGCTGAAACTCACATTTGCAAAAACATACTGAGCATAAAAATACAAAATGAGCTTCTTTACTGTCTTGATTATTAGCGAAAGCATGAAACTTGAGCAATCTTAAGCTAAATTTAAAAGCTGATTGCAAAATTAGAGTCATTTAATAATGTTGCAATTAATAATTTAATTTCTGATTATTTAGTTTCAATAATTATTTGATTATTTGACTGTCAAAATAGTTATTAGCTGCAGCCTGAGTGTGCTGTTTACGGTACTTAATCAAAAGATGTTTAAAAAAAAAAAAAAAAAAAAAACTTATCAAAAATCCCCAAATAAATAATAGATTGTTAATTAATAAAACCTAGAACTGACAGTGACAACAGAAAAAAACTAGCAAAACCTAGAATGTAATTAAAATAAAGATGTATTTGACAACAAATCAATGAATGAAGTGCACAAGAAAACAGTGACAAAAATTAATTAGACTTAAAAATTAAAAATCAAAGTGCGGTCATCAGTAAAGCTGATCCGTCTGATTCTGTCTGTCTTCATTTGTTTGAATGTGTTAGTGTTGCCATAAAAACTGTATTTTCAGAATATTCACAGCAAGTTACCAAATGCACACTTGTGGAAAGTTTAGTTTCTAAAAAATATACCTCACATGTCTCACTCAATGTCCAGTTAACATTTTGTTATCCTGAAGAAGTAGTTCCAGCTCCAGTTCTTTCCTGAAGGTGCTGTCTGCCTTAAACGGTCTTTTAAGAACTTTCTTACTCTCTTAATGAAAAGACAGAAGACGGGTCAAGTGAGGAACATATGCACCATGTCCTTTGCCTCCTTGCTGCATGCCACACATTCTTTTGTGTGCAAGATTTGTATTTGGTGCAGGACGGTGCCTGTATAAATCCCCCTGTGCCTGCGGATGGGGAGCTGAAGGCGCCACACACTGTTGGCTTAGCCGGGGATAACAGCGACCTTTTGCCCTGAGGCCCGCTAACCGGTTAAAGTGTCCACAGAGGGGTGGACGTACACACGCTTATCACAAAAACTGACATGTGTATTCATTCCAAGAAATGAGCTCTAATTCAGGGGCTCCCGTTCCATTAGTGAATTCCACGACTTTTCCCCCATGTTCCCTCTGATCTCTTTTCTTCAGCTCTTCTTCCCCAATTACCCTCCACACTTACCGCCGCGCCGCGAGGAGCAGCGCTTGACAACTCGTCGGGGTTTCAAAAAAAAAAAGTTCACGTACTTCTAGAAACACTTCAGATTACGGTTCCCCTTTCGCGACAGCAACAGAAGCATCTTAATGCGACGCAGCAGATTCTGCAAATAACAGACGTATCGCTGATCTGACTGACTGGTGAGATTGTTGGATTCCATAAACACTTGAAAATAATGAGCTGCTTCAAACGCAGACAAAAGAATCGCCGTGTTCTGCATAACAATGTGTGTACAAGGAAAAACTTGAGTACCTTGAATTATATTTGTTTGTGTCAAATCTGTCTTTTTTTTTTTTTCTTCAATCCGCCGGCAACAACTTTTGAAAGGGGCAACCCCCCCGAAAAAGAAAAAAAAAAAAAAAAAAAAAAAAACATTATTAGCAGAGGCACAGTTCGGTCTCTGGGCAAACTCCTGAGCTGCCATATCAAATGAGGTCACTTACTTCCCTTCGGATTCTAATGGCAGTTATTGATGTCTTTAATAAGTTTTTCCTTTCTGTTGGGTATTAATGGGCGGTGTGATTCCGGGTGGTGCCGCTGCTGCTGGTGGAGAAACCGAACGGAGGACGAGACCGGGAGACAGATGGGGGAGAGAGCGAGACAGAGATTGAGAGAGAGAAAGTGGAAGCGATCCCGCGAGTTCAGTCATACTAATCCCTTTGGCCGAGAGCTGCGAGTCAATTATTCTTCATTTGTCTTTTATCTTGCCACTACTGTCTGGGAATGGGGGCTCCTCCAAGGCCTGTCAGGCACTTTATTGATGCCGTCTGGCCCGAAGGGTTCGCGCAATTCTGAGGACGGTGGGTCGGAGACGTGCAGGGTCCGAGGGGGTAATTGTGTCAGGAATTGGGGTTGGTCGCTGAACGGGTTTGTCTCGGGGTTGTAAAAATTGACACGAGATGAAGCAGCATCTTAAAAATAAAATGGAGTCGAGGGTGTTTTGGCAGCGGTGCGGTCTTGATAAGGTTGGAATTTATGGGAGAGGAGGTTTGTTTTGTGTCTGAGCAGGATACAGCTGCTCCTGCTGGACTGTTGAATGTAAATCTAGACGCACAGTGGTTATGATGTACTAGGCAGTGTTGGGCGCATGCAATACATTTGACTGTAATGCTGTGGAGCTCCTACATTTAGTAACAATATCACTTAATAACATTAACACTAATAGTGACCGGGGCCTTTATTTAACTCATCTGTAGAAGGTAAAAGGGCTTCATTTCATTAGTAATGTCACCAAATCCAAATAAATAATGCAGAATAGCTCAGATACCACAATGGAAACAGATATTTATTCCACCTTAAATGTCTTGTTATTAAAAAAAAAGAAAAAAAATCCACTGCATGATTGACATGTCTGTTTCCACATATCGATCCGTATAAATGCGAAAGGCCACATGACAAAAAATGTCAATGTTGTTTGCACCATAGGACTGATTTTGTCGTTTCACATATTACTGAAAATTGATCGCTATATTCCGCGCTCGCCCCCGCTCGCTCCGTGCACAGCAGGCAGCAGCCAGAAAGCTTAGCGCTCCCGACTATTACTCAGGAAAACTCTGGCATCGAGGAGGGAGGAGGCGTCATGCGCAGGAGCCGGTGAGACCAGATGCTGGAGTGGCAGCTGGATTTCTTTCAAGTCTCTGCAACCTATGCATCAAAATGAAGCTCGGAGCACGTAGGTCGTAGCAGAAAAACTGTTGAAATGTGGAAGAAAATGTTGTATTTCAGTCAATATCCATATGTTTAAGATGTAACTTGCTGCATATGTAAGACTTGAGGTTTCGTAGACGATTGACCCTGCGTCTACTGAAACCGTGAAGTATTTGGTTGTTATTTAAACCAACAACAACTGGTTCAACTGTCACCAACGAGGGATTAGCGAGGCTCACAATAGACTCTGCAGCAACAAAAAAGATGCAAACCAGCCAGGGGTCAACCAATATTAATCCTGATTGTTAGTAATAAAGGAGACCAATTTGGAACCGATACACGTTGAATGAAAATCTTGGTATTAAAGTTAGAAAAACAGTGATGCTACTTTTCCTGAACCAATCAGATAATGCTGCAGGTTGGACATAGCTCAAAATGATAAGTGATGACCACAAATAGAGAGTTTTTAAAATGTATTTGTTTTATCATGTGGCATCTCTGTGCCAAAAAATATGCAGAGGGAAGCGGCGGAGAGGGTTAAAGAATATTTATTGGACAGGTCAGGGGAAAAGGGGAATTCCTGGTGAAAGTCCGTGGTGGGGAAACCAGTTCGTAGGGGATGAGGTGCCAAACGGGGTCCACTCCAAAGTGCAGGTGCACCGGGGGCTGTGAGGTAGAAGTGGTGCCAGGGAATCTCCCGTAGAGGTGCGGGGTTTGTGAAGCGTGCTGGTTGGTGCTGGTGGGGTTCTCCGTGCAGGCTGAACGGGGACTGCTGGTGAGCCGGTGGAGGCAGTGCTGGAACGGGTGCAAAGACAATAAGGTTAGCAAAAACTCCAGACTGAAAAACATGAGGGAGTACTCAAGACTATAAGAGTTGAGCGGCCACGATACCACGAGAGGCTGAACAATCATCTGGCTCTGGAGTACACATGAAGGCAGGCGTTAACCAGTGGCTGATGGGAAATAGGTGACAGGTGTGTGATGAGCTCTCCACCGGCCAGCCTGAAACACAGCAGCACAGAGAACCCACAACACAGACACCAACTGGAAAGTGCACAAAAATAGAATCACCACAGTATTTGTTTTATCGAATGCAAACGATGCAACCAGCAGAGGCGGGGATGTGAAACACCTAGTGACATCTATAATGCACAATCGTATGCATTTCAAGCATCTGGTCTTGTATCTGAATGCAGAGTCAGATACTTTTTTGGTTTAATGACGTCTCTGTACACTTCACTAAGTAGGGAGGAGGTTGGGGTCAATGTACAGGGCAGCATCATCAGACTTTAACGTGTTCTGTTCCCAACACACAACCAGTGTTGTCTTTTTATTGTATAGGCATAACCATTCCATAAGCTCAACATGCACATCTATTCCTGACACACCCGAGTCCATTGACCGAAGCAAAGCAGTAATTTTAACCCAAAAACGTGATTTATCTCCACAACTATGCAAGTGTTTTTGTGCCTGAACCTAAGCTAACCTCATGAAGCTCATTTATTTTTGAACACTTACTTGCAGCTGTTTGGAAATGCAGGAAGCAAACCGATGTGAGCCAGCTGATAGTGCCATGTGGTGTTCCAGAGGGCACGGCCAAACAACATATTTTGCTGTTTAATGGGGAGGACTCCACTTGTACTGTAGCGTTTAGATGGGAATGCTCAAAAAGAGCCGCGGTGGTTCATTAATCTGAACACATGCACCTGGCTTATTGTTTAAATCAGGCTTCTGCTCTGATGCAAAAAGCTTGTAGCAGTCAAGGGTTGGGAGCAAATCACAGGAAAAAAGATTCAGTGTGCCAGCGAACCCAGACACGACGTGCATCTTTAATTTTTAAATTTTAAAGTGCCCTAAGATACCAGTTCCTCCTTTTTTTTACTTCGTTTAGTCATGTTAATCTGTACTGTTAACTCCAAATGCAGAGCACTTTGCATCAGCTTCTGTTGTTATAAATGTGCAATATAAGTAAAGCTGACTTTTCTTTTTTTTTTTTAGCCATTCTTTCTATTGCATGTGGTATTTTTATTCCCCACATTTACTCTCCCTCCGTTCGATCTGCTTGCCTCTGCCTCCGTCATCGTGCCCTTATGAGTGTGAAGGCTCCGACACATGTCACAAGTCAGTGACCTGTCACTCAGAGGGAACACCTCTGCACACAGCGCCGCGCTGGCTTCGGCTCGTGTACCAGCTGAAGGAGATGTCAGAGCCGTCAGGGACTCAGGGACAAGCTCTTTATGGTCAGTGTGTGAAATACTGAGCTGCCCCAGAATCACAATTTTGTCAGCGGAGTTGCGTGCCGCCGTTCAAACAGCCACTCTTGGTTTTAGCGCTGTTGCCCCACAGCGAGAGGGTTTGAACCTGATGGTCCTCGTTGTGCCTGTGTGGATTTTCTCCCACAGTCCAAAGATATGCATGGTATTTTAATTGGTGATTGTAAATGGGCAGCGGGGGGTGCATGGCTGTGTGTCTCTTTGCGTTAGCCCTGAGATGGACTGGCGACCTGTCCAGGATGCCTCTCGCCCAGTGTCAGCCGGAATCAACTCCAGGCCCCCGTGACTCTCTGCGGGATCATTACGGTATAGATACTCATTAGCTGGTGACCTTTACTGTTCAACTCAACTCTGCAGGCATAAGTAGGAGATAGAGAGAAACGCTGTCTGAGCATTGCATGAAGGGGCCTTTATTCACTTTTTTAGGGCAACAAAATCGTGCATAACCTTTCAGTAGCTTTAAGGCCGACTACAGTAACCTAATCACATGCACTTCACAGTGATTGCAGCTATGTGTTGGTAAACTTACACGCTAGAGTCAATCACTTTCTTGATGTGCATCACACACAGATGTAACCACGTTTCTAAAAGGTAAAAGCTCGGTCAGCACCCGGAGCATCACCCCACCTCAGTTTTCAGATCCCTTAGTCCAGTAGGGATATTTGACGAATGCTTCCAATCACTGACTGCAGCCCAGGTGAAATATGTTGATCATTGCATTTGTGCAAAAAGAATTATTAACAAAGAGTGAATGGGACTTTCCTCTTCTACCACTTTAGATCTGAATTCAACTGAAGAAAACCTTTGTGCACTCTACCTGCAATCCTTGTTCGCCTAAATGAGTTATAAATAAACAACAAAAAAATTAAATCACTTGATTTTGTACTGAAATGTAGCAACAAACCAGCATGCACCTGCCCACATATGTATGATTTCTAAAAACTAGATCAACTAATGAAGAAATTTGTTAGATGGTCTGCCATGTTGGTTTGTCGACTTGTGATATACAAGCTGTTGTTTTCAAAGTTTACCGTGAACACTCTTGTCATCCCTTTAAATAAAATGCAGTCACATCGATGATTCTCTGACATGATCTCAGTAAGTTTGGAGCCGACTCCAAGGAAACGTTCACGAAGTGTTACCTGTAACTTAGACGTAGCAGTCTGCATTCAGTTGAGCTGATTTAAAGTTGTGAAAACACGAGGTCGCCACCAGAAAAGAATGAAAAAAATCATTATTAAACACACTGGTGATTGTTGGAACAACAAGAATATGAACCAACCAATCGACCAGCCAACAAGGAGACGACAAACTTGATATGATTTCATTTTTAGCAGGTATAAAGGAGAATAAAGTTTGTGCTGGATTTACAAGACCCTTTTCCAATTTGTACACAGTGTCCAATAAAACTAAGTGCATACCTGTGAAATATCACAACCTGTTTTAAATTCAGCACAGGAGCAAATGCACTGTACACAGTAATGATGCAACTACTGCAAGATGGTACAATTTTGAGTTGCTTGACCATCCATCCATTATCTATACCCCGTTTAATCCCCACTAGGGTCGCGGGGGGGCTGGAGTCTATCCCAGCTGACTCAGGGTGAAGGCAGGGGACACCCTGGACAGGTCACCAGTCTATCACAGGGCTACACTTAGAGACAGACAACCAAGCACACTCACATTCACACCTACGGACAATTTAGAATCACCAATTAACCTCAGCATGTTTTTGGACTGTGTGGGAGGAAGCCCATGTTGCACAGGGAGAACATGCAAACTTCACGCAGAAAGATCCTAACTGGGACGTGAACCGGTGATCTTCTAACAGCGAGGCGATGGTGCTGACCAATGAGCATTTTAATGATTTTGCAGCCAATTTGCTGCAAACTGCACGTGTGTACGAAGCGGTCAAAAATAAATCGTTATGCATGTTGCTGTATTTTAATCCCTGCATCAGTGACTGGGTGTGGACCTGAGAACAGAGCTGTTCTCTGTGGGTGATCAAATCTGTCACCGTGGCCTGGACCTGATAATGAGGCTCTAAATGATGCAGCGTCGGTTTGTTTCAAACCTGCCCTAGTTAACCTTCAAATGTTGCTACATACGCAACTATAAAGGATTTAACAAACCAGCATGTCAATAACAAATGTGCTGATTTCCTCCAGGTCAATGTGTCACATCTATACTCTGTGTGCTGCATATTCCATCAGTAGGCCCATTTTTCTGCTTTCATTTATGCTAAAAACCCGGTATGACAACACAGAGGCAGAAAGGCTAGTTAAAAGGGAAAAGCGCTGACAGACGGCCAACGGAGTGATGGAGGGAGAGAGAGAGAGCGAAAAGAGAGAAAGAGAGGCATCCTGCTATGAAATACCTCTTTGATGCTTCAGTACAACCTGAGATGAAAAGTACGCCCTTTCATCTCGCTTTTTTGAGAGAAATATAGACGGAAAGTCTCCATCTTTGAAAATCACTGCAAATACTTTTATTTGATAAGTCAAAGTTAATGCGCAATTGTTCTCGGTATTCTTAAAAAGACATTAATTATTGACAAGACATTATTGTCAGAACAGTTGCGAGTCAGATATTTTTCTAGCACGAGTTCCTTTGAATACGTTATATTTAATGCTCTCCGATGGAAAACGTCAATACCGGCACCGCGATCACAGGAGTTTCTGTTTAAACATTGTTTCAGCTTGGCAGACGTTGTGTTCGTTATAATTATATGATCAAACAAGAGCGTATCTGCAATAAAGCCAGCTACAGACACAGATGACATACTAGCTCAGGATATTAAAATGCGTGACAACCTTGGATGGAAGTTTTTGTGGGTGTTAATGAATAAGGGAGCCACGTATGCACAGATTTGGTTTCTCTATTCCTTACCAAATTTGGCCTCATTTGGTTGACATGACAGTGTCTGGGTGAATTCTGGGTGTCTCCTTGCTCAGACTGGGCCTTTAGAGGCTGACAGTCAACATGATTAGTCCATGTACAGCAAAACAAATGAGTCTGTGTTACCGGATTTTGACAAATCTGTGCTTTTGATTAACAAAACTGTCTATTTTGCTAAATCAAACCCCAATCTACAAATGTGGTTTTCCTCTTTGGGTGGTAACTTCTTTGGAGAGCTGCTAAAAGTTCCTCTAAGCAGGAAACCCCCTGAAGTTTAACCTTTATGTTGTCATTTGCTAAATGAAAAATGCACTCTTGCCGTTTGTTCCACGTCCACTTTTTTTTGTTTTTTTTTTTGGGTTCAAATCTACTTTCGAGTTTGAAACTCAAAATTGAGGATACTGCAGTTCTTGCAGAGGAAATGATAGAAGGACAGCTTTGGAAGCCAACAAAAAAAAAAAGCAGATAAGAGCATTCAGAGATGCTTTCAGAATTGGCTCAGTGAAATATTAGAGGATTGCTGCATGAAGAGGATCAGACAGGAGAGAGCTGCAGGACGGCAATCAGATTTACAGAAGTTTGATATTCCGCTAAGAGATTCAGAACTATCTTTATCATTATATTTTTATTACTCTTATATTGCTGCTGTAACAAACACATTTTCTCTTCTGGTCTCTTTAGTGCTGCAGCTCCTCCATACTTTTTGTATACATATTTCAACCAGCATTAGAAAGACGTACCTGCATAAAATGTGCCCATAAACAACATAACAAGATGCTCTGTGTGGCATCATAAATCATCATTAGACTTGTCACCCACACATTTATATATGGTTCAGCAGGTTAACAAAAACTGCTAATTAACTCTAAAAATGAAGCTTCCAAATTAAAGCACTGGAAAACATCTGCAGCCTCGTTTTCAGTTCATATTTTGATATTTAAAAGAAAATAATTAGTTTTATTCGCACAATTATTCCTAAATTTTGTGTCCTCACATCTTCTAAACGAGAGTGTGATTGATTGTAAATACGTTGCAGATGCATCATTTGTTGTCGGTTGTAGGGTTGGCACAAGTAAACTGTCCAATGTATCTTAACAGTCAAACACTCAGTCATTTGAAATCCTTTACGGGGCTGAGCGACGTGGGGAACACGTCTCATTATGATTTTTGTGACAGGTGTTGCCATTTGATTTGCGATATCATTTTTTAAAGTGGAGCTTCAGGCCGATATTAACTGTCAGAATTAAGACATTTGATGAAGCGTTGCCACCGGAGACTCCATAAAAAATGTGACTGTCGCACAAGGAGGACAGCATGAATTTGTAAAACCACTGACACGACAGCTTAAAAACGTGGATGTGCTGCAAAATGTACGAGCTCTGGATGTTAAATAATGACGCTGGGCTTGTTTGACTGAAGCAGACTGAACAGTGTAGAATACATTGATCAGTAGGCAGCAAACACAACCTCTGAAAGTCTGCTTAAATGAATTAAAATGGAATTTAGTCTCGTTATTTAAGAACTGCACATCGCATTACTTAAACTGCAGCCTTAAGGATTTGCTAATTGTTTTATTTTAAATTGAAATCGATTAATTGTTCAGTCCTACTCCTTTTAAAGTGCAGAGTAATTATGACCACAATGAAAAAAAAAAAATCTTCCTCTATAATCTACAAATAGTTTTATAAGCTGCATTGTTTTTATTGGTTATTATTTTTTTTCCAACAATTCCTGGGAAAAAAAATTGAATTAGGAAAAAAAAAATCTGACTTTTTATACCTCAATCTGATTGGTCATTCAGTAACAGCCAATCAGCACTGAGGGATAAAAGCTTCTTTTAATTAAACACACATAAAACATACATATATAAACCAGGTTAGCAAGGTTCTGTGTTAGAGTTTGTCTGATTTTAAGAAGGGAATATAGAAAGATTTTCATTTGTAATACAAATGTCATTGATAACTAATTATCAGTATCAGCTCTAAAAACCACACATATTCGTTAACCAGAACTGTAATCTTTAACTTTCTATTGTATTTTATAGAATAGAATAGAATACAAGACCTCAGGGAAATTGCTAATATTTATATTATATACTATAACTGCTTTTTCAGTAATTTCTAAAGTACTTTATAACTGTGACAGACAGAATTTTTATTTCTTCATTAATATTTTTTAATAAAGAAAATGAAAATAAGAATAAATTAAGCAACACTAAAGGAAAAATAAGCAGCTGATAATATTGATAGTAACTTCTGTAAGTTAGTTCTTTCACCAGCACACTTTGATTTCCAATTAAAATGATCCATTGGGCTGATAAGACAATTTAATAATTCCACAATCAACTTTTTTCCACCTAGTTTACAAATTAACTTGGTTTTAAACATGTTTTCAGTCTCATCCATCCACAGCAGCTCAACAAGAAAACAAGTTTATCTACGTCACAACCAGTCTGGATAATGTGTGACGATGGTCGTCAAATAAATGTATGTGAGCAGTTAAGTAAACTGGTGGACAAGTACTTGAGTAAATGTACTTGGCTGCTTCCTTCCCCTGGTTGGATAAATCAAACATCACCTGAATTCATAAGCGTCTCATGTTTACAAGCTGCTTTCTTTTTCTTTTCTTTTTTTTTCCAGTCCCATCACAGCTGATTTATTCATAAAGAACATTAAAAATAAAAAACCCCAAAGTAACCCATGTGCCACGTTGCCATGCCAACCATGCAAAAATGCTCCATAAGAGAAAACACACACAGTATAGTGTCACGCTGTGCAGCTGTGAAGGCGGGCGACTACTGTAAATAAGAGACCTCACGATGTTTGAAAAAGACTCGTGAATGGAGTAAATGTCGTCGTGCGAGATGTCATCATGACCGATGTCATTCTAAATTTGGTGCTCGCTGCTCCTTTTCTTAACGGGGATCAGGACGGGAAGAGCTCACGCAGATGTCATGTAACCATTGAAGACAGAATTAGACTCCGTGTGATGTCTTTAAATGCAGAGACAAGACAGAGAACCGGATTTAAATTAGATTTACATAAATGATTTTTGCAAACATGACGAACAGGCTTTTTTTTAAAAGACATAATCAGTTGAGAAACACCCACCAGCACTGCATCTGTAATTATCGTCAAAGAATATACTCTAAATTTAACAAGTGTTGTCTTATAGTCTTCCTGGTAAAAACACATTTTGAAATGAGAGTCCCTCTGTATGTTCACATTTAAACTCAACTAAGTTTCTCTGTTGCATTTAGCAGCAGACACACAGTGCGTTCTGTTGTGCTGCTTTGAGTAAAAGATCTTTCCACACATATATATACACACACATATATATTTTGTGTGTGTATTGTTTTCCCCCTTGATTGTATTCCTTAATGAAGTATTGATTTCAGAGAGCCGGAGATGAATATCAGTCAGTCACTGTGGGAGTTTTGCTCCGAGGTAAACCTGTCGATTCTCCTTGTGTGACCCCCTTTTGCGAAAACAGTGACTAATGGGAGTGAAAAGGCAGCCAATTACCATTTATCACATTTTGAGTTTAAGGTTTCTTTGATTTGCATGAATTAGCTGCAGGCCTTTCCTGCATGGAATCGCTCATGGCTCTCGAGTGTTGCAAGCCCAGCAGCCTCCGAGTGTGGAACTTCCTTTGGATGTTTCTGCCGGAGCTGGAAAACTCCAAGTAAAACAGTAAGAAGTGAGTCGAAAATTTAATGAACAACAGAAAAAAGAAAAGAAGAAGGGCCTGTTATGTCTTGTAAAGAATGTACAGTTAAGTCTCAAATTATACATACCCACAACAAACTTTGATTTATCGTAGGTTTTTATTAGTCCAATAGGCTTCTCATAAACAAGTGATGAATGACAGCAGGACATTGTGTTAGAGGTGTTAGTGATGGATTTTAACTATTGCTGTGTTTTATTTTTAACCTTTTTAGTAAAAATGGGGTCAATTTTTATTTATTTAATGACAACTTCGACCATGTTCTAGAGCAGGGGTGTCAAACTCTGACCCGCGGACCAAATTTGGCCCGCTTTGTAATTATATTTGGCCCGCGAGACAATACCAAATGACTACTAGAGCTGCCCCCGGTATTATACTGTACAGCGCATTCACCGCTAATACTACAAATCCCATAATGCCCTGTTGTTGTTTTGGCACGTCAATCAGGACAGGACCCAGAAACTCCCTCTCCTCTGTGACAGTGGGCATAGCGACTTCACACTACAACTGTCACTGTGCCACTGATGTGTTTTTTTATTTATAATTTGATTTTGCATGTCTCCACTATTAACTTATATATAATGTATGGTAATAAGCGTTGCTTGTTCCATGTTCAATGTTAAAGCAAAATTTGTTTCAGTCCATATTAAAAGGTTCATTTGTTCAATGTTGGCCCGCGACTTTGTTCAGGTTTTAAATTTTGGCCCACTGTTTTTGAGATTGACACCCTGTTCTAGAGCGTTCTAACACACTATGACTTGAGAACAAGCTGATGCAGTAGATTTCGAGTCACTCAGTTGCAAGTCGAGGCTACAACCAGAGCCGCTGTGAGGGTTCATCACTGAGACTGAGCTGCATATTGTGGCTGCTCTCAAAACCAGGAAAGGCTGTAAAGCCATATCCAAGTGTTTTCAAGTGCCAGAGACCTCAGTGCAAAGTATCATCAAAAAGCACAAGGAGCTCCACACTGTGAAAAATCTCATAGGTCCTGGTAGGAAGCCAGAAGTGACCCCTGTGCTGGAAAGAAGGGTGGTGTGAGAGGCCAAGCAGAATTCAAGGACCACCAACTGATGAACCGGAGCAATTCTTGTTCCACCGTCTCACAGTGGACGCTCTGAACAAGGCTGATCTCCGTGGAGGCAAGAAGCCAAGAAGGACTCCCCTTCTCCAAGACAGGCATGTAAAAGAGCTTAAGAAAAGCCATGCAGTTATGTGGCTGGGTGCGATACAGGCACATGGGTATTATTAGGGGAAATACAGAACGAGCATTCAATCCCAAGGACACCATCTCCACCATCAAACAAGGCAGTGGGAATGTTAAGCTGCTTGTCAGACGTTGGACCAGGAAACCTCATTTGAGGATGACTCTCAGATTTTTGAGAAAGAAACAAACATCAGGCAGTCTGCAGACAAACCAGTCCTTTTGCAACATACAGACAAAGTGGTCGTGAAATGGTTAAACAAAAGTAGATATTTTGGAACAGCCCAACCAGAGTCCAGACCTGAATCCCATCGAACCAATGGAGGAACCTGACGACCAGAGTGATGGCTTCAACCCCAAACATCTGGAGCTTGGTGCAAATGTTTGATGCTGGGGTGGAATGCAAAGACTTTATAAGGTATAAATAATTTCAGGCATTTTTATTTCAAGAAATGTCCAAAATACATAGAAATAATTAAATGTATCATTCACATCTCTAATACAACATCCTACCATCTCACCTTTTAACCAGAGGAGATCCAGCAGTCAAATAAAAACTCTATAACTATAAATTCATATTTGCCATGAATATGTGTGTAGAATATAATCAAAATGCTCGCAACTGTTTATCCAACAACCCAGTGAAAACCAGCTAAACAAGTCTCATACCAGTCTTACTGTAATAAATAATGTTCATTTAATTAGCGGTACATTTCCCATAAACCCCACTGCTTCCTGCTGCTAATTGCCCCACCAGCCCTTTAAACTCTACCTGGCAGCTCTCCACTGTTTGTTCCGCACTTTGCTCAAGAGCAGGTTGGAGGTGTTTTTTTGTTGTTGTTTTTTTTTAACGCAAAGTGAAATGCCACGAAGCGAGCTGCCAGTCCTTCATCAGTGGCCACATCTGATTACAGTAATTACACTCATGTCTCAGAATTAATGCAGTAATGATTTATTGGTGCAGAAACGGTAAATGCAGGTCAACATACGGCAGCACATCGGTCAATTAGCCAGTCAATTAAACAAGGCCTGTGTGGCATTTTTGTTCAAAAAAAATTAATAAAATATGGAGACATGCACGTGTGTGAGTGTGTAATTGTTCATGTATTACTCATGTTGTGAGGGCATGAATGTGTTTACATATATTGTGGATGAAGATTAGGATGAGATCAAGTTTAGGTAGTTAAAGCTGTGGTCATCGTATGTCCATTGGTATAGATTCCAGGAGATACGTCCTCCTCAGTAGTTGAAATCTATGCATTTGTTCTCACTAATTAAAACATGAAAAACGCCATTCAAAATGTGTCATAACATTTACTTATTGTGCCAGGATTTGTGTTTCCCTTTCCTCCAGAAACAGAACATTTCCAACATAAATTTATGCAGAAAAAATACAAATTGGTGCATAAAAAAAACTCACCAGAATCCAGACATTTAAATGGCTGATGCTCAAATGCTTCCTGGGGGAGGACGCTCAGACCCTCCACCTCCTTCAACCAAAATCTACACTTAGTCTCCAGGAAATAAATGCAAGAAATGGAAACCGCGTGGGCACGAGAAAGTATACAGTTTCAGATGAAGACAGAATGTCTGTTTTACGGGTGTAAACAAATGTGAAAATATTATATATTGTATTTCCAGATGTAAACAGACACTTTGCTCGAAGAATGCAGAAAATGTTTGTAAGGTTATTTGTGCTGTTTTTTTTTTTTTTCCTTTTAACCAGCATGACAGAGTTTGCCACAAATGTCACAGCACTTACTTTCATAACTCATACGGTTTATAACACAGCAATCAAACAGACAATGGAATGGAAGAACACAATGGATAAGTATCCGTAAATCTCTTTAGCGGTCTTAGAAAAGAAAGTGCTTCTACTATGTTCCGGTCCTGATTATTGTCTGCACAAACTGGAATTTGCTTTTCTTTTATAAATCTACAACTTAAAGAGTGGACCAAATACTTTATGAAAATAAAGAATGATCAGAAAAAAATAGATGTACTTATGAAAATATGCTGCTGAATTTATAGCACTGAGACATTTTACTTTGAAATCCGGCTACATTCATGTGTTTTTTCAAATATCTTAAATGTCGACACTGTTTATGGAACCTGGACAAAAACAAAATTGCATGAGACAAACTACATAAGAAGCCTATGCGAGTGTTGTTTAGATCAAAGTAATCAATACAACCAACAGAGGACTTTTAAAATTAGCCAAAATTGAAAATATAACCTCACTTCTGTGTGCAGATCAGCGTGAGTCCACGTCTGGTCCAGTTCCCAGGTTGTCAAACGAGTACCTCAGTGTTAGTTTCACAAGGCTAAGGCACGAGCTATACCACTTCTAACACTGTAAACACAATGAGAGGCACATTGGAGAGCTCCTTGTGTTAAACCTCAGCTTCTCTGTTTGTCTGGTGGACCCTTGGCTGAAATTGGCAAGGTGGGATGAACCACTTCATCTGGAGCGAAGGACCACACATTCAAATCAGCACGCAAGATGTGATCAAAACATTCAGAGACTGCACCTGATTTAAATTTGGCCACCATCCCTGTTAAAGTACCCTCCTTGTGCAAAGATGCAGCTCTTACAGCACTTCTGCAACGCTTGCCCTGCTTTTTGGAAGTCCTGGCATGCAAACATGTCAAGCATCATCTGCAATGATTGCTTGGTCTTATAAACCCTTGCACTTGAATTTCATTTTGGAAAAGTGGGAGAAGTCACAGGGAGCCAAATCAGGTGAGTAGAGCAAGTAGGGAGCCATGATTGTGTTGCCATGGCCCAAGTACCTGTGTGTAGTCAATGTGCTGTTCATGAAAGCTAAATTTAGATCTAAAAATTTAAGCTAAATAAAGCTGGCTGCTAAAATTGGTCTAAAATTTGAGACACTAAATTCAGACCTTTCAAGAACCAATGAATAACTTTAATACAAGATCACAAAACCTCCACATTAGGTTGAGCCCATTCGCTATTCTTGCCCATTTTTATCCATCCATCCACTTTCTTCCACTTATCCAAAACCAGTGGCAGCAGGCTAAGCAGGTCAGTCCAGATGTCTCTCTTCCCACAAATGTTTCCCAGTTCCCCTCGGGGAGCCCAAGGTGTTCCCAGACCAGATGAGATGTGTAATCTCTCCACCGACTTGTGGGTCTGTGGACGAACCTGGAAAACCTCCAAAGGAAGGCACCAAGGAAGCATCCTAATCAGATGCCTGAACAACCTCAGCTGGCACCATTAGATGAAGGAGGAACAAATCTACCACTGGATGTTCACCCTATCTGTTAGGCTAAGCCCAGCCACCCTACAAAGGAAACTCATTTCAGCCGCTTGTATCCACAGTCTTATTCTTTTGTTCACTACCCAGAGCTCAAGACAATTACCGTTGATGCCGCACCAGTCCATCTGGATTTAACTTGTCACTTGTGAACAAGATCCCGAGATAGTTTAACTCCATTGCCTCCAACCCAGAGGGACCCGACGTTCAGCAGACAACCAGAGCCTCAGATGTGGAGGTGCTATAATCCCGGCCACCTCAAACTTGGCTGCAAACCACCAAAGTGCATTCTGAAGGTCAAGGTTTGATGAAGTCAACAGAAGTAGGCTATTTGAAAGAAGGCACTTCTGTGCTTTGAAATCCTGTCTGTCAATATGACAAAAAGGGCAACTTTGGCGACTTTGTACAAAAAAAAAATATGATGGAACTGTCAAAAGCTTTAGAAGAGCTTTGTGTTCAGTTGGATATCCTCATTTTATATACTCAGCCTCTTCCAAGAACAACCATGCAGAACTGCTCAGTATAATCCTCAGGTTTCCCATTCCTAAAACATGCCATTTTATTTCCGCTTTACAGACCACTAACACTTACACAACTTTTATTTAGGCTCAGCTCGGAAACGCTTGCAGCAGCAAACTAACACGGAAAATAAAGCAGTCCAGGTCACAGGTTTTCAAGCTGTGCTGTGTGGCTCCCTGTGGGGTGTAGAGGGTCAAAAATGCCTGAGGTGAGATGGACAGGTGCACGAGTTGAATAAAAAAAAACAACAACAAAAAAACAGGAAGTTAATTACTATAGCTTGGCCTGTTGATTTAACCCCCTTTATCAACGCAGTCAGCGGCTGCGGAAGCATCAGCTGCTGTGACAGACGAGTAAATAAAGGGCAAATAAAGTACTTCAAAACCATTAGTGCCCGAGTGCTGCAATTTTGGTCAAAAACGGTGCTCTTTCTTAGAGTCTTAACGCAGTCACATCTCAACCAACAGACAAGGTGCACGCAGTTTTAGATTCAGTGTCACTTATGCTTTCTAAAAATGTCATGCTCTAACATGACCGGGGCAAATGGACGCCCATAATTCTGCTTAAAAAACAAAGAAGAAACATACGATTTGTATTGTGATAGTCGTCGTGTTTTTAAATTTTCATCACCATCAGGGTAGTGTAGGGATGGCCTTTATGGACACACTACACCAGGAGCTGCTAAAAGCTAATTCAGCCTGTTTTTAGTTTTGATAATTTACCAAAAAGTGAATAAAAACTGTATAAATATGTGAATGTGTGCCATATGTATGTGAGTAGGGTGGTCATTTTTAGTAGAAATCCCAAATACAGGTGGTTGGAAAGACGTGAGGGTGACGACATCTGCTTTCTGGCCTTCATCTTAATCACACACACACACACACACACACACCTCAAAGCACCGGACCATAATTCATAATGAGAAAAAGATTAAATTGGACTTATGAGGAAGGCAGCGCTGTGTTTCCGGCCAAGTGTGTCTCTTAAAAGTTCATCAACACTTATTACATCGTGCTTAATGGGCTTCGAAGAAATTCGTCCCCTCGCTATTTTGGTCACGGCTTCGGAAAAGTGGTCGTAATAGATACAAATTAAGCCACGAGCGAAGCTGGGGCACACAAACTGACGCACAAACACTGCCTGCGACTTGGCTCTTGGACTCCCATACGATTTCTCATCCATAGTTTGCAGTAAAATTGGCCAAATGTACGATTTGCAGGAAACGGCAATAAGTTATGATTAAAAAATGATGGAGAACCTCATCCCCCCAATTAGGACGGAGAATGTTTCCAACATCTGAAAAATACTGGCTGGACTTTCTCATGCGCTGATGTTCCAGGCATATGCGGCGCTCGCTCCAAGCCAAGGCCTGACACACTGTGCGAGCCTGCTCTGCATTACTGTTGGCCCGAAACTTTTTTTTTTTACCAGAGTTGTCAACTTTTAATGATTTGAAAAAACAAACAACAGAACAAAAAGGAAGAAAAAATACCTTTATTTTACACCGGCAGCCGCAACAGAGTCCAGTTTATTGTTGTTCCGTCCGTGTTTAGCGTATAAAAATGGCCGTGTGGGTGTTCAATTCGATTCAGAACAAGTACAATGAAGCCAAAACTGACTTGAAGTGTTCAGTCGTCCCATTGAACAGAACTATAATTATCTACTTCTCCATCTGGTCATGTGGCCTCCTGTGCCAGGAGTGAACCTCCTGCTGTCTGCTGTCTGAGCGAAGCCAAACACTGCTAAGCTTCTCAAATGAGGTCAAAGGAGCGAGCTTGGCACAGCTTAAGATACAGCTTGGACATTGTAGTTTTCAGCGGTATCCATGTTGGCCAAATAACTCCGGTCCCATAGCACTTGCTGTAATTTATCATTATTTGTTTTGTTTTTGTTATTTTTTTTTATTGTAATCTTCCAGCTGAGTGTTGAAATGTTGTGATTGTAGCCATAAGGACGACGAACATGATTGCGCGCATGCAATCACAAAAAATTGAAGCTCTTCAAAAGCACAACGAAGCGTCTTCGGAGGGGAAATCCGACAACTTTGCCGGCATTTGTGAATTATGGATTTACGTGTGTCCTCGCTCAACTCCTTTGTGCATCTACGACGTCTTCGTATGTCATCCAAAACTGGAAATGAACAATTAATCAAAAATATTATCCAAATTACAACATGGCCAAGTGTAACATCCAAATCACAGGAAATTTTATTTTATTTTTTTAAAAGTAAAATCCATCACAGTTTATAAATGAACCATTGTGTTGCCTTAAATTGATATTCTCCAGACTGTAGCAACAATCACATTATTATTTTTCACATCTGCTTCAGTGGAGAAGAAACCTTCATCACCGCAATATCTGTCAAAATAATCTTTTTTTTGCAGATCGTTTTGCACAAATCCAAACTAGTATCATACAAACGTAGCTCTCAAATTCATTGACAACATATGAACTACAAATATGTTACTGTTTACCAGATTTCTCGCAGCTTCCACTCGAGACACAAAAACTTTGAACAACTTTTTTTTTTTTTTTTTTTTATCTAATTCCTTTCCCTCTTGATATAGAATCTATATCCCTCCTTAACCTGTTTTTTTTTTTTTTTTTTAATATATATACATGCAGAAGAACCTTGAGAACATTTAGTAATCACTAAAAGTATCATTGTTCACCATGAATAAGCTGAAGCATTATATATATATAATTCAGAGGGACACACACTGAGCTGAAATTTTGCATTGGATTTGACCTTGTTTAGCATTTCTTTGTGTTCTTTAGAAACGCAGACAGCAGAATAAAACTGTATTCTCTCTTTATGCTGCTTTGATGGCTACACTCAATAACGTGCGACTAAATTCTCTGAACATTATTTTCTGATCTACTTCACCTTCCAGCTGCAGAAGTCCTTTCAGGCTCCACATTACTTTTCTTTTGTGCCCATTTCAGCCAATTTCCTCGTAATTCTTATCACATTTATTAGCCATGAACATGTGTAATAACATCAATAGTATATTTTAGTGAATATGGAACATATGAATAGAGTTTGGCACTCGGGCAGGAGCGATGTTCTGCTGCTGAACCTGACATCACAGAAACAAAGAAGAAGAAGAATGTCGTGTCGCAGGTGAAGAAGGAATTCATGGCAGAATAAAAAAAAAAAGCTTTCTGTGACTCGGGTAAAACAAATGTAAGTAAACATCATTGTTGATGCAGCCTCAGCTAACAATAGGAGGATAGCTCTTTCAAAAGGTCTGTTTCTGTT
Organism: Stegastes partitus; assembly: GCF_000690725.1. Classification (NCBI taxonomy): domain Eukaryota; kingdom Metazoa; phylum Chordata; class Actinopteri; family Pomacentridae; genus Stegastes; species Stegastes partitus. The sequence goes on from NW_007579129.1 coordinate 74,420, forward strand.
CTGCTGCCATGTAAGATCCACAATCCTGTATGAATGTGAAAGACTTTAAAAGACCTCAAATAAAAATAATCAAAGCATTAAAGTCACATACAGCAGATATTGTTGTTTACTTACATGCATTCACTGTCATTATGAAGTGAAAGATGAACGCTAAAATAACACTTATGTCTGTTTTTCATTATAATGTATGTTTTCAATGTCATCTTTAAATCAAAACACAGAAGACAAGTGAAGAGCTGCAACTTTTCATGTCCACACTGATGCATTTCAGATTTAAAACGACTTCCAGATGAGTATTTTAGCACCGTTTTAGAAATAATCCCCATTCATGACCTCATCCACGCCTGAAAACACATACAACACAACCATTTATATGCACTCGCCGTGTGTGTGCTGGTGTAAACGTGAAGCAGAGGACTGCCTACTTGTAGAAAAAAACAACAGAGGAAGAACAGCAGTGGTGACAACGAAGGCCTTGGACCAACTGCCGGATGAAACTGTTACTGTAGGTAACGTGAGTATAAAGCCTAAAACATAGATATGGTCACATGACAGGGGTGTGATGATCCAGGCTTTCTGTCTTCATCAGTGGTTTTCAAAGTCTGAGACTGAGCGACTTCCTACAGACAGAACTGAGAAAAAAGCTCACTTAGTTTTGCTCAATTCTTCAATGCCTTTGGGATCATAATTATGTTATTTGATCCCACAGACACTCGACAAACGGAGCCAAGGCTGTTTGCTTCAGAGTGCACACACTACTAAAAAAAAAACTTCCATCCCAGGGTATTTATTAGTTTATAACCTTGCAAAAGAAGGAAACGCAGTAAAATTCCTCACGACTGGTGTATTTCTGAACTATCTCTTTTACTAAATGACATATTTTGGCTATTCTATGTGATTCCCGTCTGATTACTAATGTGGTTTCATTTACATTCACTGTGCCAAACTCAATTCAGAGTATCTTGTATTTAACTTTATTTGTTGTCATTTTTAGATCTTCCATAACGAACAGACCTCTTACCTTTTATTTTTTAAATGTTATTCTCCAAAATGTCACTTCTAAAGGTTTGATAAACGCAGCCTCTGCTTCTAAACTTCCCCCGTCACCAGTCATACCTACGAATGTTTACCAGAGCTGGTGTTAGTATTCATAACTTCTTTTTTACTGTTTTGTTTGCGTCTGTTGTTGTTGCTTGTGGCTCCTCTTGGTCTTTGAGTGTCAACGATGAATTTCTGCGACTGCATGAAAGATAACCGAATTTCTTGAATCCAGATTTTCTCATCACATTCACCCGCAGCCGTCTTCGAGCCGCTTACGTGCTCCGACTCTCTCTGATAGTGTTTACATGTAATGCTCTAATATATCGATTCCATAAGGAAGAGCCATCTGTATTATAAATGCTGCTGGCAGCCAAATATGAAACAACTACCAGCTTGCGAGCTAAACCTCTGTAATATTCCTAGTGTTTAAATGATTCCCCCGTGGGGCCATGTTTCATTTATACACTGCTGCGAGAGCTCCAAGCTGTTTCACTGCATGATGCAACTGGACGTGCACACGGAGACAGTATCGGATAAGTGAGTGTTACTCCATCCAGTCGAGAAATGGAGGACTTTTTTTTTTTTTTTTTTTACACACACAAGTTTAAATACAACCACAGAGACACACACTCTGTCACAGCTCTGGGCGATCTCTCTCACTCTGCATTAGAGTCAGTGTTGTTCTTCAGTCAGTCATTCACTCGGTGACACTGTTCAAACAATCAGCCTCCCTGTCCAAACATGTTAATCCACCTACTTCATCCTTATTCCCATGGACGAAGGCTGCTGTCTGCCACGGCACTCCTGGTTTCTCCCCAGGCGCGCACACACACACACACACACACACACACACACACACACTTAAAGCAAGCTAACAAATATCCCTTTTTTGCATATTCAAATGGGAATCAGATAACACTGCTGGGACTTTGCATGATGTGCCGGATTTTCTCTTTGGAAATAAAATCAACAAGGCTGCTGGGAGACAATCAGGCTCTGCGGTTTTTTGTCTCCATCGTGTTGCCTGGAATTGCTGAAAAGACATATTGTGAACATGAACACGCGATTCTATTTGCATAAATTGATCCTTTTGCCATCTAATGGGATTTGTATTTATTTTTGCATCACCTCCAACGCTGGTGTCACGCTGGTACAAAAGTCACTGTTGCCGTATTTATGGCCCATTCAGCGCGGGCTGCTAACATCTGCTGCGCTAATGCTGATGTTTGAATATGCAGCCGGAGAGAGAGCATAAGTCATTTGAAGTGTCTGGCAGGAGAGGCCATTATAAGCCACTGCTTGTAAAAGAGACACTTTCCTTTTGATACTTTGTTCCGTTTGAGGGATCAATAAAGTTTTATGTGCATTTCATATTGATTGTTGGGGCATGTTATATGTACTGTAGTTTAAGAGAATCGCATTTAGGAGATGAATGGGGTCAGTTTTCACATCTGCAGCTCGTTTTCTGTCGGGACATGAAATCACACTGCTGTCAAATACCAACGCTTCAAGTATACAGCCCAGTATTGATTTATACGGGTCGAAATTTCGCTTGTGTGCGAAGAGTGGAGAGTATTCAATAAACAAACATAAAACCAAATGTTTCGCAATAACTTGTATTAACTTTTTTTGGAATGTCTGTTTTGATGACATTGGCAGCCAAACGCTCCATTCAAGTAGAAACAAGTATTCAATTAGAGGTGTTCCTTTAAATAACAACTTGAGTTAGACGACTACTAAGACCCCCTCCGATGGAAATCAAGTTGTTTTTTTTTTTGTTTTTTTTAACTTGTTAACATGTCCATATAGTGGTATTTATACACTTAAACATACATCATGAACAAAATAAGCAGTCCAACATCATGACTGTATGGCTGAATTTCTTGCTGTTGTGTAGCGTAGAGTAGTTTTACAGTCTCTTAAATGGTAAAGAGTAAATGGTGAAGAGGTGGGTGGAGAAGGAGGCAAGGACTTCATAGATCTATACGTTCTAAAGGAAGGAAAGGTGTAGAGTTACTTTTAAGCCATTACAGGCCACGAAGGGATCATTTTCATGGTAAAAACGCAGAGATGCATTCATAGAGGTTTATTCAATGACGAGGAAGGACTTCAAGAAAAAAATATAAAAAATATTCTTTTCCCATGTTCTCCATTTATGGAATAAAAATGCATTGATTCAGTTGATTCCGGTTTTGTGTCAAGATGACACGAGGAAGAGATCTTAGTGACTTTGAAACAGAGTTAATTGTTGGAGGCACAGATGGCAGGAGCTTCAGTCACAAAGAAGAAGCTAGCTCAACTAGCTTCGATAGATACTAAAGTGTAAAAACTTCGGCAGAGAAGAAAGCCTTAGCACGAGTCTGCAGTAATGATCCACAGACCAAACAGCAGTTTTCACGGTGGAGGAGCAAACTGTTTCCAGGACCTGACAGACGCACCAAGAACAAGTCTTTCTGGGTCACACTGTCAAGTCAGAGTTCTGCTGTAA
>NW_007579129.1:78389-82065 GCF_000690725.1 Stegastes partitus
TCCAAGCGTTGCAGAAGCACAGGGAGCAGTGTTTTGCTGCGCGAGGAGACCCCTCATGTAGTCGGGTTGCAGTGCATAAACCCCCCTAATTACAAACATGAACACACATTTGAGAGTTCAGTGGAGTAAAAACCACAGATACCACTGGTACCACAGAGATAGGGAAGAAAGCGATAGCATCTTCTTGTCTTAGGGATGAAGCCAGGCATGTCCAGGTGCACACAGCCGGTGCAGACAAACAGCAAATAGCTCTTCAAATCAGCTATAGTTCCTTGTGGCAGGATGAAGCAGGTGGCTAGATGAGTCATCCTTCACCGTGTCTTCGACAGGTGGGCGAGTGCAAGTGTGGTGTACATGTCTGAATGCTTCAACCCTGCAATCAGGGAATCCCATTGCTCTGTAATGGTGTGGGTTGGGATGTTAAAGTCACTGCAAATCAATACACATTTGATCTAATTTGTATTGATTTGCAGTTTACTTCTATCCTAATGGGAACGGTCCCTCCCAGGATGACAATGGTTCTGTTCATAGTGCACGAGAGGTCACTGATTAACATGACAATGCTGTAAATCATATCCTATGGCCTTCAAGGTTACCAGATCCTAACCCAATTGAACACCTTTGGGTGACTCTGGACTGATGTGTTCAACAGCCACCATCATCAAAACACAAAATGAGGGAATAGAACAGTGTTCATCCCTCCAACAGAGCTCCAGAGACTCAGAGAATCAATACCAAGGTGCACTGAAGCTGTTTAAGACACTTTATTTTGGGTTTTCTTTTAATTTGTCACCCGCCTGTATGCCGCGTTACAAAAAGATTGGAGAAACTTGGGATATTTCCACACAGAGAAAGCGCTGCAGGGACGCCCGCTTCATGTTACGCACATCTGCTGGTGCTGGAAAGAAAACAGCTCCCGCAGACCTCCATAAATTTCTCAACACCATTCATGAATCATACATCACATGTGACTGTAATCCCGAATTCTTCCAAGCATTCCTTCACTGTGTCTTTGTTTGGACTGATGACTCTTTGTTTGAAAACCCACTGTGGCACTCGAGCAACGTTGTGCAAGACGAGTTGAAAGGAAGCGCCACGGGCCTGTCGAGGAAGATGCTCTCATATCTGCATGTGTACACGTCTATAGTGACATGTGTAAGCATGTGTGTGCAGATTTGCTGGATATAACAGGCGTTTCATGAAATATTTCCATACCACAAGGCTGGGGGAGTGTTGGGATTTGCAGCTACAGTGACATGAAAATACCTCGCCGTGCACGTATTCGCCCAGCTGCATGTGCATCGGCGTGGAAGCGAGCGAGCTGGAATCGTTGCATGGAGGAGTGCTTTCATGGCAGACTGTGATCGCTGAGATTCTGTTGTGGGTGGTGACGCTTTGAGGCTACATTTCCTACCAGTGTGTGGGAGGGGCACAGGGCAAAAGGATGGATTGAGGAGAGGACGGAGGGGGGGGGAAAGAAAAAAAAAAAAAAGAGCAGTGAGTGATGGAAATTACACAGTCTTCTGCTTCACAATGTAGCTGTGTGGGCTTGCATCTTTGTCTCTCTTGGCGCGCAAAGAAAAAAAAAGCCACCTTTGGTCAGACATCGACTGCCCCCGCGCACCTCTAAAGCCAAGGCTTTCACGCTGTCTGAAAGAAGCAGGAACAAAAAAAAAAAAGAAACGGGTGAAGGGAAAGAAAAATAGAATCATAAGTGAGTGAGGGAAAAGAAGCCGAGGAGTGAAGGCAATATTATCAATAAAAACCAGTGAGGTTGCTCGCTGCGTGACCTTGTGGGTAAAAACTGATTTTGCTGTGGTTTGGTTTTCTGCAGCGCCTGCCACCTCGGAGAATCATTAAAGCGACTTTGCAGGAGGCTGGCAGCTCTACCTCGACGCATATATCAAGAACGGAGCTTTTATTAATGTTAAAGAAGGAGCAAGTCGTCGATCGGTTCTCTCAAGTGTAGTTAAAAACTAACTGTTTTAATGGCAGATTCCAAATGTGTGAAGTAGGAAATTATGAGAAAAAAAAGTTGTGTTGTTCTTTAATTAGGCATCGGTTCAGCCTTTGATTTACTGTGAAAGGAATTGGATAAATTGGACATTTCTAATAAAAATACTCCCTTTTTTTGTTGTAAACCTCAGATGACGCCTCAGTGCAGATGGCAACGTGGAGCTGATATGATTCTATTTGCTGTTGTTGAGCCTAAAACATCAGATTTGTTGCCTGCTTGTCACTGACAGATTTTCTCTCACGTTGCTTTCACTACGACTCGTTTTGTGTGCTTCCGATGGTGCACGTCCATGCAGTGTGCACTTTCTGGAAATGGGATGATTGCAATGTTTAACCGTAATTATCACACACCGAAATAACTGGCGACTTTGTATTTGTTTTGTGCTACTGAACCACTACAGACTGTTGAATTAACCCAGTAAACACACTGAAGGCTTCTGTCCAACAACAGTATTGTGATATTTAGTTAAAAATAAACACTTTGTGGAGGAATGTATACGTTACATTCGTATGGTGTGATGTTCACACTAGAAAAGCAGTTGATGTTCTTTTCCGTTGGACTATCATCAGCCTACCTTTATATCAACGGTGTCAGTAACTTGTATTTGTTGTGTAATAACTGGACTGTCTTTGCACTAAACTGTAACTTAAGTCCACTTTAAACATGCTCTTTTTTACATATCTATAATTACACATCATCTTTTAACACTCATTTTCCTTCCATAACCAGCTGACCTTGTTTAAATGTATTTTATTTTATGTGCTTTGAGAGCTAAGTAAACACAGGAATCAGATTCCGTGTTTGTGCTCACACACTTGGCCAGTAAAGCAGATTCTGATTCTTCCCTTCCGCTATGTAGCCAAGATGGCGACCTTTCAGAGTGTCACGAACCCAGAACGACTGAACAATTAATCATTTTTTAATGAAAATCGGGATTTGAAGCATTGCAAATGTCAAATCTGTCATCGATAAAGTGCCGTGCCAGTGGCGGGGCTCCACGCTGTGAACGAAATGGTCACATGCAACCGTTTTCTGATGGCGTGCGAGTTAAAATCGAATGTAGTTGTGTTCATGTGAGTGCACGATGATCATTAAGCTCCAGCCACATGTAGCTGCTGCGGGAGTTGGAAGTTGTCCTTTTTTTCAGTTTGTCTCTCTCTGTCAGGAAAGTATTTATTTAGCTATTTCACAAATGAAGTGATTCATAGCTGTTATTTAAAAAATAAATAAAATTCAGAGACAGAGGAGGAGGCTGGTGTGGAGGTAGAAGCTCAGAAACACCTGATGATGAGAGTGCAGGCAGGAAGATACCGACTGAACCCAGTGCTACATAGGGAAAGCAGCACTGAGGCTGCAGAATGACTTTAGCTTTCCAGAACTAAATGAACATAATAAACTGCAGTATTGACATTTGTGAGGCCCTGCTCATAGAAACCAGTTGATCAGACTGAATCCTGTTCTAATGCAACCAACAGAATAAATTCTACCAGTTAGACGAGAGCCTGGACTGGTTTTACAGATTCATGTCGTCCTCATGGTGTCTCATGTGGTAATGCTACATCACACATTTTTAATCGATAACACTGTGAATACTAAATTTTCCATCCATCCATTTTCTGTACACCGCTTAATCCTCACTAGGGTCGTGGGGGGCTGGAG
>NW_007579129.1:83399-85089 GCF_000690725.1 Stegastes partitus
TGAAGAGATGAAAGACTTGAATACCAACACTCAGCTATCAAGGAATTGTATGTCAGTCTTCGGCTTTTCTCCAGATCCTCAGATATAAGCTTCAGGCCCATCTGATGAATTGAATGTACGTCTGACCTTCTCTCTCTTTCAGGGTTTGAATAAACACAGATGTGCTTCAGCAGAGACGTTCTTACACTCTGGAGAGACACATCATATACACACACATACACACACAGACACACACCCTTATTACAATAATTATTTTTTTTTAGTGTTTGTTTGCTTTTTTATTTATCGTATGGTTACTTGTTTGCTTATTTTTGTGGATTCATGAGTTTTGCATTTGCTTGTGATGCCTGTAAAGGAAAGATCTCTTGTGGAAGCCTCTGGGGGTTTCTCTATAATCCCACCTGCACTGTTTGCTGTTGTTGTTGTTATGTTTGACGCTGCTTGGTTTTATTGTGCACATCCATAAAATAAACACGATAAAAATAAAAGCATAATAACAGTGAAATTACAATTACATTCATAAAAATTACACCTGCTCGAGTGCGGTAAGTACACATTTATGCATTTCTTGTTTTGGTTAATGTTCGCTGGAGGAAGTGTTTTTATCCTTGAAGGAGGATGAGGAGAGCTCGTCGGTTCTTTTCCATCTTTTCAGCAACAACTGAAAAATTTCCAATGTCAGACTTGCCTGTTTGTGTCGCAAAAATCTGCTTTAATATACTTTAGAACTTGACGACATCTTTCCTGTTGCGGTTAATCACAGAGTTGCTCACTTCCAACCATGGCAAACCTAAAACTGATGAAATTTGAGGACTTTTGCATCGCGTGTTGCAACAACTGTCAGCTTAAGCACACTTATTTAGTCAGACTAACAATGTAAATACAGAAAAGCACAAGTCATTTAAATGCACTGCCCAACTTGAGAACCTTGTACGTGGGATTTTCTGTATGCGCTTGATGGTTTTGTAAATTCATTTAGGGTGAAAGGAAATAAACAGCTACCATTGTTTTTGCATGTTGCCCTATACTGTTATGTCATTGTAAGTAAACCTGTTGAAAATAGATTTAAATGTAGGGATGCACAATACTGGATTTCTGCCAATATTTTTAAGCTCATTTCGGATGATTGCTGCTACCAATAGATACTCAAGTGTTTTCCATCAAACTGCAGAGAACATCTGGTCTCTCCTGGAGTGAAATTAGCATAATATTATGCCTGCTTTTAGCATCAACTGGCAGGTGCATATATATATATATATAAAGTACATCCATCCATTAGCTTTGCCTGCTTTATCTCGTAGAGGTTATGGAGCCTATTGAGAGATAGTATACGTTCTGGTCAGGTCAATGGTCCATCACAGGACGAACACAAAGAGACAATCACACCTACGTCCAGTAGAATCCATCCATTAACCTGCTGTGCACGTCGTTGGACTGCGGGAGGAAACTGGAGCACCTGCAGAATGTAGAAACTCCACACAGAAGAACCAGCTGTGGCCAGATCTGCTGGTTAGAACCCAGATCAGAGCTCAGAAACCAGTGGTCACCACTGCACAGAAAATATGATGCTTTTTAAATCCACACAATCATGGGACAACTTAAGAAAACTACTTCAACAAGCCTATTTCACTTCAGTACGACATCAGTGCATTGAAACCTGTATTTAATGTATATTCTGTATATGAAATTA
>NW_007579129.1:85810-86571 GCF_000690725.1 Stegastes partitus
TGTTAATTGTTCCTTTTGTGACTGATGCATCTATATTTTTGTGCATTATCTCCTTTGCTTTTGAAACACTGCAAATTCCCCGCTGTGGGTTTAGTAAAGGCTTATCTCATCGTATCCTATATAAAACATGTCATGTTTATTTTAATGTTTTCAGACTAAATTGAAATTCTTTTACCCTGACAGACATTATCTGCCTGCCAATGTCCGTTTTGAATAGCCCAAAAAAAAAAGAAGCTGCACTTTGACAAGCTTTGATCACCAACTCCCTGTCGAGCGCCGTATCAGATATTTCATTGAAGTGATATCCTGCAAAAAGGCCAAAGAGAAGCTGCTCATCTTTTATAAGGGGAGACAAGTACTTTCCATCAGTAGTGCAGTCCAGCACTTGTCTCAGTTTCAAAGAGATGTGTGAGATAAATGTACACATAAAAGGTCAACCTTGGTCATTTAACACCAGGAACTGTGGCGCACAGTCTTTACTCAGCACACTTTAAAATACTGGATATACACAGAGTGACTGACCTCAGCACTCGAGCAGGACAAATGTCACGAAGGGGCTAAATGGAAGCTTAATGAACACACACCGAGTAAAATCATTTACATGGACGGCAAAAATTAATCTGTTTAACACAAAATAACAACAGTACACTTCATTTTCTTTCAGTTTCAGGTCTTTATCTGTCTCAAATATTCATCTAATTCATCTAACAGATACTCTCTTAGAATTAGGAGAACCTTAAGGAACTCTGGAGACGTCCAAG
>NW_007579129.1:87371-115631 GCF_000690725.1 Stegastes partitus
GTTTTTGCTTCTCTGCTTCTTTAGATCTTGATTAAGAAGAACTTTTCTGTCGAGTCAGTTTTTATTGGTTGATCTCGGAGACGTTGCTGCTTCACAGTAAAAGCGTCTTGGCTGGTGTCTGGTTTTGTTGCCCGTTGTTACATTTCATTGGATTTCTTTCTCTGTCACGGATTTAATCAGTGGCTTTAACTGCAGGGTTGATTGTGCCACCACAGCATCATTTTACTTGTTTGTCGCCTGATGCTCTAAGAGGAAGTCTGACCTTTTAAATATACTAAGAAGCATAAAAAAAAAAAAGAAATACCGTCGCCTTCGTTTTCATTTTCAGGTTAAAAATGCACTTATGCAGTCCAGGCATTTATGTTTTTACTCTTCTGATTATAGATATTTGCCACCAGGGCTTGCATTTCAACTTAAATTATTTTTGCCCTTTGGTGGGAATTTAAAGACATACATGAAAACTTTAGTCCCTATATAACAAGGAGAGGAGAGAAGAATATATATAGCTCGGTAGAGTATAGTAGCGGTTGTGAGTGCTTTTTCACCCTCTCAAATGTAATCCTTTCTGCGCCTAAAGTGTTTTATCCTCCTGTCTCCAGGGCTGGCAATGGAATGATGATGTAATTCTTCAGACTTTATTTCTTGATTATATGTTGGTTAGGGTTGTGTATAGTGTGTACGAGTGTGGTGACAGTGTGGGCTAACATCTAGCACGACTCTGTGAGCTCCTCACATATGGATGTGAATATTAATGTAAATGTGATCTGAATATAATTCAGATCTTTGCAGATAGTTCTGCTGGTGAAGGAGCTAATGGTGCATTCTTGGTATGAACCAGAGCTGGATAATGCATGAAGATAAAATCATTTTTAATTACCTATTTTTGATCAAATCCAGGAGGAAATGGCTTAATTTTGAGTTTAAACACTTAACTGTAACACAAGAGTGACACAAATAAATACATTCACACACATAAATAAGAATAAAGAAGGATCAGGAATGATTGCACTCTTATGCACATGAAATAAAGAAAGCAAGTGAAACATTGCAGGGGGACCATTCATGGTTCAAGAGCATGTTATTTATGATTTAATTTCTAATTATTTATCTTTAATTAATGGGAGAAAAGCCAAGGTTTCACTGCAACATCACATGATGTAGTTTCTATTAACAGGCTCTAGTTGTTTTACTTTTTTGTTAATGTTGTGAGAATATAATCAAAACCAGGGATAGAGTTATTTATTTAGTGTTTTGTGCCCTTTTGTGTTAAACTTAAATGTTGAGAAGTTTCACTTTGGTGCACCTGTTTTTCATCAGAATTTTTAGGAATTAAACTACCACAGTATTTTGGATATAAAATGTAATTTATGTTTAAAAAAAATAGTTGTTATAGACAAAAATGTGTGGTGTTGGTTTTTTAAATTTATCACAATTAAGCAAAACAACATCAATACACAGACCATTAAATCAGATCCAGAAAATACTCTGAAAACCAGGTAAAACTCAAACCTGTGAGGATAAATGGTCAAAATGCACATTTGTTACCTATTTCAAACAAAAGTCAACTTTTTGGCGTATCCATTTAATTAATTCTTACATTAAATTCGACAGTAAGAATAAAAACAAATGATGCCGTCTGAAAACAACCCTGACTGTTTCTGTGTAAAACACAGTTCCTATAGCAATTTTATTTTATTTTTTTAACCACTTAAATAAAAATTAGATTGTGAACTCAACAGATGGTCCAACATATTGCCGGAAATACAGTGCAGTACCAAATAATATTCGATTTTTTTTATTTTTTTTTAGCACACACAAAGTTGTGAAGCAGTTTAAACAAGAACCCACATTCAAATCCGTCCCTGTGAGGTCTTTTCTATTATTTCGTAAATCAAGAATGTAACAGATGGCTTCAAAACCATCTGCTGCTACTTTTTTTTATGTTAATTCACAGACTTTTTTTTTTTTTTTTTGCAGATTTAAATAAAGAAAGCTTCCCTTACACAGCAGGTCTAAGTTAATTTAATTGCACCACTAAAGGTTCAGAAAGCAGCTCGCATTGTAGCTGATTACGTAATTCATCATTAATGCAGGTAGAGGTTTATAGAACTTAATTAGGCTGACTCTCCACTTAACCGGGCTGCTTTCTTTCTTTCTTTGCATAAATAGAACCAAATCATGTGCCCGTCTGAAGAGAGAGCGTTGCTTTTTTGTGAGCTGTTTGGACCCGAGACAGAAACTAACGCCACAGACGCAATAATTTCAGTGGAAAAATAAGTGCTGACTAATGCCAGACGTCCCCGGTCGAGGTTACGCCAATCATTTTCAGAGGCACAAGTCCAGGCGAGGACAAAAGGACCTCTGTGGGCCTTACAGCGAGATATCTGCAGTGATTACAGATGGTTATTCTTCCACTCAGACTCTATCTCTCCCTTTTTAATACTCTTCATTTTGCCCTTTCTCATTTTAATTTTTCTCATTTTCTCTGCGCTTTACTTTCCTCCCACAGTGTCTCTTTTCTCTCTCGCTGTCTCTCTCTCTCTCTCTGGCCCCCAGACAGCGAACATCATCAACATCCAATAAAAGATCATTTTCTATCTTAGAAAAGGTCGAGATGAGAACCCGAGGTTGCGGCACGTTCCTTTTAGAAGCTGATTAAATGGAATCTCTAACCGCTACAACACTCCCCCCCTCCCCACGTTTCGCTCAAATGTTTCCTTAAATAAAAAAGAATATTTCAACTCTGTGCATTTAAAACCTGAACTCGATTTGAATTTCACGTCCTCTTGTGATTTAATATTAAAACCGGTTATCAACACGGCATTAAAAAAAATACTCCAGTAGCAATTTTTTATTTTTTTTTCCTTAGTTAAAAGAAAAATGTCAAGCTGCCCCAGTAAGACTGTGTGTTCCCTCACAGATGCAATTTCATTATCTCAAACCTCACAGTCCACACAGCCAGGATGTCATGACAAAAAAATACAAAAAAAACAAGCCGGTCAGCATGTTGGGCTTTGATTTTATTGCGAGTATGGATTATTTTTTTTCATAATAAACACAAGCTTGGAGCAGTTTTACTTCATCCGAGGACCATAGATAGCGTCTGGAAAAAATAAATATTAAAGGAAGCGCGAAGAAATCTCTCATGACTTCTGCTTTTTTGTGTAACTGTGTGGGAACACAATGAAACAGATTGCACACAATGATGAACAATTGATTTTCCTGGAGGCAAAAGTGATAACATTTTCGCATTAAATCGAGCAGCGGAGTTGTCAGAAAGGCTGCGGTTTGATAGAATTAACTGTAAAAGTTCAGCGGTCTTCCAGGTGGAGGATAATAACATTCATCAGAGTAGCTCTCGGCGTGTTTTCACACACCTGTAACACCTCAGAAAGGAAAATAAATCAGATGATCACTTGGAAACAGCTTTGATAATTCATCAGTCAATTGTGTTCAACGGATATGTAATATAACTCATCATGACATATCTAGATGTTAACTAATCATGAGTGTAAACCATCTTTATTATACCTGTTTTTGTGGCTTTATTGTACTTTTCTATTTCTTGTGCTGCTTCTTTCATGTCTCATCTGAGCCCAGCTGCTCTGACATGAACATTTCCCTGGTGAGGGATCAGTAAAGTTTCTCTTACCTCATTGCATCTCATTTTATCGTATCGTATCGTATCGTATCGTATCGTATCGTATCGTATCGTATCATATCGTGTCATATCTTGTCTTATCTATGTGCATTTTCAAACGCAATATGTCATTTAAAAACCTTAGGCTTTGACAAATTGTAATAAAAATCTACTCCTATTTTACTAATTTGTCAAAAATAAAACACAAAATGCTCTAATCCTAAAGTTTTTTCATTGAACAAAAAACTACTTTCCTTCTAACTACTTAACTTTACGCCTCCCTGTTTAGATTATTTAACTAACTTCACTTCTTCTCTGTGCAATAACACAAATATAACTCTATCACACTGAATACTTGTACAATGTCCATTTAAACATTTAGCAGTTTGTACTTTCTGCTTGTGTTTATCATTTTTCTGACTTTTTTTTTAAACTTGTGTTTGTCTTAAATCTTTTCTTCTGCTTAAATTTCTAAGATTCTGACTGGAAGCAACTGTGACGTGAGAAATTTCCCTTCTGGGATCAATAAAGTATGTCTGATTCTGATTACTTAAAAGTGATCTATTTTTATGAAGTTGACCAACTTTAATATTCACTTTATTACTTGATTGTCCGTTCTCGTCAATCAACTGTTTTTCCATTTGTATGTTTTTTGTAAAGCGTCTGAGTTTTTTTTAAAAAGTACTATATAAACCTTATTTATTATGATTATAATTTAAAGTGATGACTGCTTGTTCTAAGTTTATTATGTTCTAAGTTAGTATAAGTGAACAGCTGCATCCACTCAGTAGAAATCAGGGAACTGATAGATTTTAAAAAGACAAAACAAAAAAAAAGAAAAACCCAACAACACAGACTTATTACTTTAAACAAAATAAAAAGAGATGATATAATTCTGTGACCAAGAATATGAAATTTAGTCGAAACACAATTTAAGTAACTTGAGTGTTGCTGTCAGTGTCATTCATGACAACATTAACTTTAATTTAATATAAATCCATTAATCCATCATTTCACTTGAACTAGTTTAAACTGTTTTTATTCTTTTTTCTATTATTATCATTATTACTTTTCTCTGTCTCTTTCTTTGGTGACATGCATCTCTTAATACTAAACTAACCTTTTTAAAACTAAACTTTTGGTAAATTTCTAAAATGGCCTTAATTGTCATCATCATTATTATTATTATTATTAGTAGTAGTCGTAGTATTTTGAGTACTTTTGATTGATACTTCAGGTGTAGTTTCCTGATCATATTCAGTGCTCAGTCCAGGATTTGAACTTCTAATTAAACATTTATACGTCATTCTGACATTTTTCTCACAGGGAGGAATCTTCTCCTATTACTCCTAATTGACAGAAATAACTGACAAACATCCTCCGAAACAGAACTAATTATCTGCTCCTCAGGTTCCGTTCAGGTAAACATTAATGATCTGTCCTTCCAGACATTCGCCGTCTCACCGTTCAACTCTGTTTGTGAGAAATGAAATGATGCATTTTTTTTCCTCATGAATGCAACATTATTAAATACATGAAGAGAACACAATTAATGAGCTCGCGAGTCATGCACGGCGCTGCGAATGAAGTGCTGAACAGTTGGCAAGAAAGTTTACGGAGCAACTAATTATTATACGTGACATAACGATATTTAAATACAGCTTCACGGCACTGTATCGCTGGATTTGATTTCCGACGCGAGTTGTAGTGTTCCTAATTTCTTTTGCAGCTCGAGACTCCATAAATCTGAATGTTGGAACTAAAATACACCCCAGAAGCCAACTAGCGCAACAGGACACCATTAGTCCTTTTGTATGCTTTCTTTAGTGTAGTATCCCTGGCAACTGCAGTACCTGTGAGACACTGATTAAAGTTCTTTTCCTCACTGCCAAGCCTATGAGCGCCCACCATTAACAGGCCATAGGGCTGCATTGTCAGCACACTAATGAAGCCAGTGTGTTCTTTTTAAAGTGTCATTCTGGATTATGGCCATAATATGAGGGCGAGAGTGGATCTGTATAAGTGCCTCGGCGAGACCTAACAGCGTGCGTCCGAGCGCTCGGGGCCCCCCTCCCCCTGACGTTTTCCCGCAACACACTCGCGGGTACATGTGGAGCCTCGGCGCCTGCACCGCCCAGGATCCCTGCCGTCACCTCACCGGGCAACTGGCACCGGAGTAATTTCATCTGACAGGTGACTTAACAAAGCTTTGGTCCATGGCAGGCAGCAGACCAAAGGCTGGAGGATATATGTTGGGGCCTGTCAGCCTTGTTTTCAGCTGGGAGCTACGTGTCCTGTCAATATTTAGATTTGCAGCCAGATCCTGATGGCCGTGCAAGGAGAGCTAGATGTCGCAGAAAACTTTTTAAATCCCTGGCTAACTATTAAAACACCACCTGACGCCAGAACACCGCTGCCCTGGGTTTACCTTTTTTTTTTTTTCCCAAAGACACTGTGTCCTACTTGAAACAAAAGTAATGTCACCGTGTATCATCAGTGTTCTGAGGCGAGACAGGACAAATGAGATGCTGTGGGCGCTCTTCATAACAGCAGACAGGGGTCACAGACAGCCAGCCACACAGCCACTAAATGTCTGACACATTTATTGGACATGAAAAATGAAAATATCGACGGATTTAACTCCAGGGTCAGAGTTAGCCGAAGAGACAGGTTAACTAAATGACTCGGACACACCGCGGAACGGAGCAGAACGCGCCGCCGCCGCCGCCGCGGACGGAGAGTCGTAATCATCGCTGTCACCGTGCGACTGTCTCATTAGCCGAGCAACAGGTGGAAGTAATCAAATGGCAGGTGTTGGTAATTATGTGACGAGCGACACGGCCGCTGAGCACTGTTTTTTTTTTTTTTGGGCGATGGTTGTAGCATATTGGTAGGAAATGCATGAAATGTCATGAAAATGTAATGAATGGAAATGGATTTTCCCACAAGTGCTATTTCCACAATGTGGCGGGCATCAGCTGACAAATTCAGGTCAGTCAAGGATGAAACGATTCACTCCAACGTAACAGAAGGTTTCTGACATTTCAGAGAGAAGCGAGGGTGTCGGGCTGTTAGTTAATAAGTTTGTAGAAGATTTTGACAGCATGGCAACAATTTCTATAAAGTTTTAGAGAAGTTTGTTTATTTTTGCATCATTTGACAAGTGGCCGCAGAAACAGACGAAGATGGATGACGTGCCAAGAAGCAAGAATTGGACAGCGGCATGTATCGTAAAGCACCAAAGAGGCCTTTGGTGTAGCAGGAATCCAGACATTTTTATTTTTCTTACACAAGTTGCACTAAAAACCAAACTTTTTCATTCATATTTTTCCTGATTAAAGCGCTTTATAAATGCATGTTAACAGGAATAAAGGCACAGATAAGCACTTTGTTCTTTTTTATAAGGTTTAATGTGGGTCATAATGTTAGTAAAAGTAGCTTTTCTTCAGCTATATTTTCAGCCATGTTGAATTTTATTACCACATCTGCAGCAGCTTCCTGAAGCTGAAATGCTTCCATGCATCTGACACAAGTTTTAACAACATCTCCGTTCAAACCTTGATAGCAAAAGCACTTTTCGCAGCCATGATTTGCTCTTCAGTAAATGCAATAAATAATGCTGCACGTCTTATCGTCTCTCAGCAAAGGTTAAGAATTTACTTGTGTCGGTCGGTGACAACTAGCAATTTAGATGAGGAGGACTTGGGTTGTTTTCTGAAGCTACCAATGTTCCATAAACACCTCAAATGCAGATCATATGTTGGTACTAGAAGTTACAGATGTTCCCTGAAAGTCTCAGACACATTGGTGGATGCTGTAAGGGCAGCTGTGCACAGAGAAGCCTCTAGTCTCCACTCAGTTACTGCACAGTAGCAACAAAAAATTGGGTTAAAAATACAGAAATAAGACACTCTAATGTCAGATTTACCTCAGCTGAAATGGAGAGGTTTTGTCTACCTGTGCAGGCTGTCTAAAGACCAACAGCTCAATATAATTTTAGTTGCACATGATAGATTTTGGAGCCCTGTGTCATATATTTTCACATCCTGTGATTGTGTCTCTGTGTATTTTGATGCATATTTGGATCCAAATGCAAATTTAAACTTTTCCTTTCCACTCTCCAATGAGGCCTCCTTTATCAACAGTAACTTTTACTGTGAATAAATAATGAACTGATGTTTTACAGATCATTAATAAGCCATAATAACGCTGGAGGAAAAAGCATGACAGGACTCCGGTTGTCTTTTCAGGTAGCTAATGGACCAGTTGGCCGCTTCCCCTCAGGAAAAGAACGGCAGAGCATCTCGAGGATTATATTTGTAAAGTATTTATGCTCCAATTATCTGAATCAGGAAACTGGAAGTCTGCTCCAGCTCTCAGTCCTTATAAACCAAAGCTTTTTTCTTTTATTTACCCCTCTCTGTCATTAAATTAAAATTGGGATTCCATGCCATCTGTTGATGTGTAGCCGTTCCTATTCGCCTGCCGTACTGTAATACAGCTTATTTTCTAGCTTCTATTTTTTTTCCTCATTCTAAACCTTAATAATACTGTTTTTCTACATGTAGTCATGTTTCTTTTACACATGAAGCTCTTGAATTTTCACTTTCTTAAGAGGTGCTCCACATTTTCCTTTATATACTCTGCAGACTTGATGGATTCTTGTATTCACGTCTGACATTTTTACACATTTTCTACCATTCAAATAGTGCCAGCGGAAAATTTAAGACCTGTGTAGCCTTGGCAGAGGTAAAGATTGTCTGAAGTAGCTTTAAAAAAAGTTTCTGTCTGACCTCCTCGATAGGTTTCTGTTTTTAATTTATGTGCTCAGGTTTTTAAGTGATTTATTCTTGTTTTCCCAGAAAGGGTCCTTGGCTGAGTCAGGAACTGAAGACAGCTACCGAGACACTATATGTGACACTGAGCTGCACAAATAAGTACTGCAGCCACAGTTATTCTCTACGCCGCTATGAAGCTTTGTGAAAATCCTACAATCCACTTTTTGTGCTGAAAAAAACAACTATAGGTACCAAACTATTGTAGCCAACACACCATGGGACTGTACACACTCTGCACTTGTTATTACAGAACAATCAATGTTTTACACCAGGGGAGGGTTACTGTATATCAGCTAGAGGGATTAGAAGCTCCTATGGAGCTGATACCACTCAGAGGAATCAAGCTCACAGAGGCCAGAGGCACAGGGACGGGGGTGGGATGACAAGCGCTGTGGTATAAATCAATAGCCAGCATGCAGTGATAAATCCTCCCAGCTCCAATGACCGACTGGCCCTCACACCCTTGCACACAAAACAATCTTGGTCCCTCATGTCACAACAGCCAAAAGTTATCACTGCCATGGATCACCAGCACGCTGATGTGTCAGCTGAAAGTCAGCTTAAAGCCCGGCTGAAAGAGATAGCAAGTCCTGGGTGGATTCCACTATTTGTTGTAGGTGTTTAAGGAAAGCAGAGTCTTCTGGGTCTTTCCTGCATAGAGGAATGTTTGACGCTGCCTCTGAAGAGGGTTTAAGGGCCTCCCTCAGGACCAAGTGTCAAAAGGAAGGAAATTACAATGCAGAGTTCTTTTTTTTAAAACTGTTTTTGTTATTTGGGGTTTCATTTACTCAGACGTAACCCACTAAGCTTCCAACAGTTACTGGCTGTTTTTTGCTCACATTTTTACTCACAGTGGCCTCATTTTGCTCATTAGACCTGCACCTCTGTCGAAGCAGCACAAACATAAACAGAAGTAGAGACAACTCCAAAATGTGATGTTTGACAAAACTGCAGTTCCATAAATTCTGAAAAAAAATTAAAGAATTTCTATGATACACAAAACAGAAATCAACAGGAAACAACTTGTAAAACCCTCCAAGTGCACACAAGTGTTAGCAGCACTGAGGAAAACATGGCGACCCTGAATATTAGTGATATTTTATGACATTTGTGTAAATTATTTCCATACTTTTGTAAACTCAACCTGCAATTCAGCCCAGTTCAGGCAAAGAAAATCTCAACATTTGTGTCATGTAGTTGTGTTTCAAAGCTGAGTCACTAATGGCTTCTTAGCTGCACCTTAAGACCACAGAATTTCATGTTTCTTACAGGATGTGGTTACTGCAAATGGTTTTTGTGAATTTTTAAATAAAAGCTGTACAATAAAGTGATCTTAAAGAAACGGCACATCGACCGAACAGCACAATCCAGATGAATAGTTCAAGGACCTTTATAGAGTTGAAAAGCCAACGATTTTCTTTTCCTTTTAAAAGTTCCTCCCCGAAAAAAAGGGGAAATTTGAAAATTTTTTTAAAAAAAGACTTAACGGGTTAAAAGCCCAAAAAAAACCTTGGTTGGCAAAAAAACAAAAAAAAAAGAAAAAATGCATTGGTTTCTATCAAATAAATAAACACAGACACTTCCACAGACTGATCCCCACCCACAGGTCCATTTTAAGTCAGTGGAAACCCTGCTAGCTCGGCTTTAATTGTCAGCGCTGGGCGGTCTGAGTGCAGGCGATGCACCCGAGGAAGCAGCAAATAAAGATTTTCAAGTATATTTTCAAATAATATCCATAAATCCCAGCTTCTTTTGTAGCTCTCGTGGCAAGCGGTTAACCTTCTACTTCGAAAGCATCATAAATCGTGAAACCTGAGCTTCCGGCCACATCATAACTATTTGTAATGTGCAGAGGCTGGACTCTGCAACACTGACTGGCGGTGACACATTGAAGAAGCTGTGTAATGGGAGCACAGTCTGGGTCGGGCGACACTGATGGGTCGATCTGTCCAAACGCATCGACTCGTCCCGACTGCAGCCGAGCCGTTTATGAAAGTAAGTTTGTGATTCAACGCAGGATTGTGTGACATCATCCCCCCTCCCCGACCTCCTCCAACACGTAATCGGTCTGCCATGTTTAGACTCCAACACAAAAGGCGGCATTACACGGCTGAGCAGGTGCAGTGTTGTCGGCGCCGGGTCAGCGGACCCCGGCATGTTGATGTATTAAGAGTGTCATCATTCAAACAGTGTGTGGGCTTTGTTGCAAGGCCACAGCGCAGGTAGCTATTTGAGAAATCAATAGGAGCCGAGCAGTTTGTATCTGTGCAAAGGGATCAAATCTGCCGCAGCGAGCTTCGAGGCAACAACACGTCATCTCTCCCTGCATACTGGGAGGTAACTATAAACTAGCAGCAACTACGCTGTTATCTTTCTTTTTATATATGCAAAAAAAAAAAAAAAACAAGCTCCCAATCGTAAATTTTGACGCTCTATCAAAACAGATTGAACTCGGTTTACTGCATCCGCCGAAATGGAGGCTGCAGTGTTTTTCAGGAATGATATACTGTTCTACATTCACACGGCTGATGCATTTTTTATGTTCAAAACCAGAGGGGCTTTCTCACCTTCAATTTTAAAAGTGTTTACTCAGCAGCAGTCCTGAGAGCTGATAAAATAAGTTAGGGCGCCTGAATTAAAAATGATTCTTCTCGTGGAGAATCCGTCCCCAAAATAGTCCCCCGAGGCGCCTCTTTCCTCGCGGTAATGCGATTTGAAAAAATAAAAAATAAAAAAAAAGGTCAGGTGTGGTGTTAGATTTGTCTCTGTGTTATATGTGAACGGAATGATGATGGGTGATGTGTAGATATAAAATACGGTTCGAAAAAGACATAAAAAATTGTGCGAGCAAAAATATGTAGTCAACAAAATATGAAAAATACTCGTGAATATATTCAAATTATTTTACAAATTAATCAGAAACCATTTGTGAATATCCTCCTAACATTTACACATTTCAAAAAGACATTAGCAGGTCCTTTTTTTGTAGTAGTAGTGAATACAAAACATGATCCCAGTTTTACATCTTTTCGGAAAGCATGTGATCAACTCCTGACTGCTCTTTTTCCACATTTCAAAATAAAAGCACAGGGTCGGTCTATGAGCTATTTTATGGCAGAAGTCCCCACTATGAGGACGTAGACAACTGTTTAGAATATTGTTGGCATCGACCGTATAAATGTGATGTAAAAACACTCATTTTAAAGCTTCCTTTTAATCGTAGGTTGCCTTTGGTTTTCACAAAGCGAACCCAGTCTCATGAGCATTCTTATTTTATTTTTTAATGACATGTAAAATGTTTAAATATATAAAAAGAATAAGAAGGACATTTCTAGATCTAAACTCAAGCCCTATTTACACAGCAACATGAGTATTTTAAATGACCCTCTCACATCTGTTTCATGTGTCAGGATAAGTAAAGTCTTCCCTTTAATTACAATTTTCTAACATTTTCCATGGATGTGATGCTAATAAGCTGCCACATGACAAATTTTGAGCTGCTGAAAGACAGCAAAACGCTCCTCACCATCTAAACACCCTTCGAGATTTCACTCTTCCAATGCATTTGACCTTTCTGTAATTGAGTCTTCATGCTGTGCAGCAGCATGAGCCTCCTGAATTTGCACCAAAAATGCTCCACACTTGTTTTCATAATTGCCATGGCAGCCTCCATAATTTTACAGCAGGAATGAGGCAGAAGAAAGGTGCCAATTCATGTAAATTTGTATAAAAAATAAAAAATAAAAACCAAACAAAAACAACACAAAATGACCAAGATGGTAAAATATTTGAGGGGGAATTTTTAGTTTGCGACTCACAGACTTAGCACAGGATTAAGATCACACATGACTCCAAGTGATGCTAGTCCAGTGTGGATGAGGCTTTTAATTATTATGATAACAGTCTTATTTTCTAATATAAATTATCTTTCATTATTATATTTCAAACTTAGACAGCTTCTGTTACTGAGAGCAGCTTCAACGCCAAAACAACAGAGAGCCAAAGTCAGACTGGCGCTTCCAGATTCTGTTCCAACTTGTAACTGTGCTAATAAGTAAAAATTCAGCTTTTCAGCAGAGCTTCTCTCAATCATAAGATTAGTGGCTGGACGTAAGGACTTAACATAGTAAATAATCTAATGCCGTTGTTTATTTGGTATTCATGGTGCCTTTATGGGCATATTTCCAACAAGAAAGCCGCGACAGAGGTTGACAGGAGAGTCTACGAATGAGTCGAGTTGTTGCAGCGAACTCAGACTGAAATAAGTATGTGAACGACTGTAATAACAGTTCAGAGAGGACGGAACGCTGTGGGAGCTTCTAACGAGCAAAGATTACAAGTGGAAAGTTGAAAAAACAACCCTGAAGGAGAGCTTTATGGACAAAAGCATGCTGCTGTAGTTTCCTCACACAAGGTGTATTTGTTTCCATCACTGTTTAACTGTTGAAATCATAGTTTGTTGTTGTGGAAGGAGGTTTGTCCTAAAATATGGAGGATAAATATACAGAAATATGAAACCTGGATGGCACAACTTGAACACAGTAAGAATTAGCGCTGATTAAAAATAAAAGCCAGGCATTCAACAAAAAAAAAGAGAGAATAAAATCACAACTTTCAATGAATATAGTACATTTTAAACAGTGTTCAATTGTTTGTCCATGAACTTTTAATCCTATGCTGCTTCATTTTGATATATCTCGTTAAATCCCGTCGTGTTTTGCAATCACAAATTACATCTTTTCATGCCGGCAGTTTGATTTCAGCGACAGTTTGACCTCTCTCTCATTGTTTTTTGCAGTCAGTGGAAGGCACTGAGCACAATGGGCCGCCTCTATATCATTTTACAGAGAGAACGTCTTTCATTAGGTGTAGAAAAAAAGTCCTTACAGTTTGATTAAATAGAAATCCTCAGTGAGAAAATGATATTTATCCAACAGCCTGATGTTTCTCCAACAAAAACATTTGTTTATGACTTTCTATGTGATTAGGGATAACTGTGTATTGCTCATTTCTTCTTGTGCAAACATGCAGCCCAAAGTCATTTCCCTGGTGATTCACTGTATATGATGTCTTTGTGAGAAATGTCATTTAAAATGGAAATGAGAACGTATTTTTACCAGCGGTGCAATTAAAAACAGAACTTTCTTCGAACTGCAATCTTAACCATGTTTGTTGCAGTCGTGTTGTTTTCTTATTAATTAAGGCATCTGAAATAAAGTCATAATTAAAGTCGTTTCCTGATCCTCTCGTGCTTGTCAGTCTTGTCGTGTCTTCTGGCAGCAGAACGTCCCCCAACACGTCCAGTCGAGTCATCGTCGTTATTTGTGCAGCACATTTTAAGCAACAGCTGTTGAGCAGAAGTCATTTCCAATAATAAAAAAAAAAGATGAAGATAAGTTAATATAAGATAAGATAAAACTGTATTAATCCCGACGGACGTTCTTGTGCCAGATATAGCTCAGAAAAAAACAAAATGACATAAAACTTAATTAATCCCAAAGGAAATTGCCAGTTTACCTCACTAGCTTAAATATTAAGGTGAAGACCCCACAAGGTGATTTATTATGTAAATTTACTCGAGTCATTTAAGGATTACAATTACAACCCTACAATAAAAAACAAGTCTTACCTGAATAAATTGATTATTAAGGTTATGACCCTACGGTATTATTAATTATGCAAATGTACCCGACTTCATTAAAAACTAAACTTAAGACAATATTATACACGGGAAATCCAACATTTCCAAAGATTCCCTGTGAGCGAGCGTTTTGGTGACAGTGGAGATGAAAATATCATGAAAAATATCTGGACCTCCAGCAGAACCGGGTTCAGGGAGGGCAGCCAGCTGACTCGACCAGCCAGGGTGAGGGCGAAGGGATGGAGAAGGAAAGCAGAGACAAAAGAACATAAACGCTGGACACACACTGGAGAGAAAAACATGTTGTTTTTTTTTTGTTTTTTTTTAACAATTTATTGGTCATTTACAAATATATCCTGTTTTCTTTTAATAAAATCACTCAGAATCGTATTCATTTACATGTTAACCAGACAAAAACAGCCCTAAACCTTATGTTTTTACAGGTAATTTGTGGTGATTTTACTACAATTTCTATACTTACTGTGTGAAACTACTGATCTTTGTGATGGTTATGGACATGTTTTGCTGTGTGTTTTGGATCCTGCTGTTTTTTTCCCTGTGTGTTCGGCTGGCTGTTGCAGTTCATTTTCAGGCTGGGCGGAGGAGGAGGAGGACGCTCCCTCGTTGGCACAGCTGCAGCTCATCGCCTCAATCAGCAGACAGGTTAAAGCCACTGCTCACCTGGACTCCTGTGGCAGACGATTGTGAACACCACGAGGGGTACATTCAGGCCGTCTAGCTGCAGTTACGAGCACATGCGCTTTCTTTCTGCTCGTCTGTCTCGAGTCACAAGTATTTGTTGTCTTCTCTTTGTTCTCCAGCGTCTCCTCCACTGATCTCAGCATTTAGCCATCCACCCTCCACGTCAGCCTTCCCCTTCACCAGCATGGGAAAAACCCTACACGAGCGCCGGCATGTGAAACCCTCTCACGAGCACGAGCACCGGGAATCTCTGCACGAGCACCTACATGAGCACCCTCCTGCACCGCCACCACAACCAACACACCCAACACACCCACCCCGAATTCCTCACCTGCCTCCTGGTGCTGCCACCTGCCACCTGTTTTTACCCTTAACCCCCTTCTCCTCTTTTGTTTTGTGGCCCACCACATGCCGAGCGGCTCTCAGCTGTAACGACCTTTTTCCTTAATTTTGAAATAAATTCTAATATATTTACTAGTGATGCACGATATTAAAATTTCTGGCCGATATTACGATATCTGATATCGCCGATAACCGATATTACCGATGCCGATATTCAATTTTTGTTCACACCAAAAAATTAATATAAGTAAGAACTGTGAGAACGTGAAAACTATTCAAACGAAGCCCATGCCAAATTAGACCACATAGTCTTTATTACAAAACAAAAGCAAAACATATTTTAACATATTTAACGGCCAAGTCCAGGACCATTTAAAAAAAAAACATCTGTGAAATAGCAACAATGTCAAATGTAGAGATGAAGGCGCTAATGTTGGACAATTATTAGTTTTTCACACTAAATTTATTCATTGGACTGATACCGATATATCGGAAAAAACACTAATATCGGCCGATACCGATGTGGTCGCTGATATATCGTGCATCCCTAATATTTACTGTATTTTTCTGTTCAGCCAATGTAATAATCTGTAAGATTCCATTATATCCTTTAAGGTGGTTACTATTATATAAGTGCTACTTGTAGGTGTTTTTTTTGGTTTATTTTCATTAAATTACAAGAAATAAATAAATATAAACAGCTACATATTGTATTTAAGCTACATACATTAACTGTTCTTTAACAGTTTTGTAATATGCAGTTCTCCTGGAACCCTTGTTGCCACATATTCAATTTTTCCCCACAAATTTTCTTTACTGTGTAGTTTGATGGCGCTACTCGCTACAGATCAGACCCGTCCAGCTCCAGAGTCATGAAATACTTTCAGTGACGACAAAGCACAGAATATCGAAGAGAAGACACAAAGGTAATAACATGCAACAGTGACTATACAGAGGAAGCAGCACAGAAGGACGAATCAAAGAAAACTCCAGTATAAAGACGTGATGACAACTGTATAAACAAGATAGCCAAGGTGTATTAGTGGGATTAAAAGTGAGGCAGAACTGTTTAAGCAACAGAGTGAATGAGAAAACTGGGTGAAACCAGGCGAGGGATCAATAGCAGCAGAGTGGACACAACAAGGACTGAAAGCAAGTTAAAAAAAAAGCTTGAAATCGCCAATAGTGAGGCAGGCTTTAATGTGGGACACATTTCAAGTTGTTTACATCACATATGTAACCTCACACATTCTCAGGCGATTAATTTGCACATTACTGGAAGTATTTCTGCTACTTTTCATGGCCTTTAATCCCTTGATTACTTGTGACACTTACTGCCCACTGCAACACTCAAGAAACAAAATCTTTATCTTATACACAAAATCAAATTCATTATGTGTGAAAACCTACTCGGCGATAAAACCTTCCTGATTCTGATTCAGACACTGGTGCACCACTGGGTGACATCGGAGCCAGTGTTGCTATTTAAAGTTATATTTCGTGTTGTGTAGGAGGCTGAATAGAAGGTTCAATCAATGCCATTCCCGTCACTTGTCGGCTGTTTTATTGTTGTGGCCGATCGGCTCTAATTCTTACTTACTCCCACTAATGTGAAGAACTAACGTAAAAGCGATTCCACAGATGTGACATGAAAATGAAAAGTCTATAAATAGCGCAGCGTTTGTTCCACTCAGTCAGCTTCCTGTGTTCTACCACTCCATCCAAACCGACGCAGCCGCCACACAAGTCGAAGATTTACCTCGAGTTGGACACTAAAAGAATCCAAACTTCTCATTGAGGCGACACCTTGAAATTTACACCAGATAAAGTACGAGTAAAGTACAAAATCCAATTTGGCTGTCACTTTTGGCACCTAATAAAAACTACATTTGTGAGACGAGGAGTAATGTTCTCCTGTTGGAACATGTCCCCAAGATGGCTGCCCCGGGTCAATGCTGTGCCTTTGGGGAATTTCGCAGTGAGCAAGATGGAGCACATGTTGGCCTGGGCGTGTGCTGGCCCCAGGAAGCTAGCTTTACTTCTGTGAATTATTTACAATGATGTATAGGCCCCGCTGCTGGGAAGCCATTCTGTTTTTGGCTACAACCTCATATCTGTTTTCCAAGACATATCTGTCACCGGGAGAAATTGAGAAAAATAAATGGTGGACTTGATGTATGTTTTTGGCTGCCTTTTTTTTTTTTCCTCCATTCAGAGCAGAACTCTCCTCTCCGACACCTGAAATGAAGGAGCTCAAGCAGGATTTTATGACACACTTATGAGGATTAGAGAAACAATGCTTTAACTCCTGACGACAGCCGGACAGGAAGCTGAATCGGAGAAGAGGAAGAATGAATGCAGGCAGAGCTGCGGGTCTGTCTGGCTGTTTGGTGCGTTCGTGTGCCACCAGGAACGATGAGCTTTATGTCTTGACAAGAAAACACAATAAAGAAACAGGAATTGTGTTTGTCATCAAAATAAATGATGTGAGCATCTGATTTTTGATTGACGCACACTTTTCCAGGACGCTGCAAATTTCACGAAAGTGTCCATGTCGTGTGGTTTCATTGGTTTTTACTCCTTTTTTTTTGTTAATAGTAGAAAAATACAATTAATATGAATAAAAGCTGCCTTATTTTTGTGTGGTAAAACACTCAGACAGGCAAAAAAAGCAGCCAAACTGTCACAAAAAATCAATAATAATAATAAAAAAAGAAATAACACAATGTCTGTATTCCAAACTGTATTTCCAAACGAACTCAAAACTGAGCCATACACTGATCACCTGATTCCTACTTTGATTTAATAGCTGCTTTTATTACCAGAATTATCTGAAACACAGCTAAACGCAAGCCTTTTATCCCGTTTACTGCATGTGAATGATGTCTCGGTGCTTCAGTTCACGTAATAGTCCCACCATAACATTCAATAGAAACCTCTGATATGATCTCTGCTGCTCCATCCTGTCCCTTTCACATTAAGAGCGCTGTTCATCTGTTTGTTTTGATTGTAATTTTTATTGTTGGACTGGATATCAAACATTGTATTCCTTATAAGGAATGTCGTAGATGACACACAAACCCAAATAATACTCAGATTATTCTTTAGATCTTTTATGTTTTGGAAAAAAATAAAAGTTAATCACCTCTGCAGAGAAAAATAACTGAATGTCTTGATGTGCATATAGGTTTTTATAGTATTGGCAACCTCTCACTGCTGCTGAGTGTATAAAATAACTGATGAGTATAAAAGAAAATGACCAAATTCACATTTTATCTACTTTCAGAAAAAGTTTTTTTTTTAACCACTTTGGAAAAGTTTTGCACAAATTTCCCAAAACACTTGCGTCTGATAGTTAAACCTTGGAAACGATCCAATCTGCAGCGGGACTGAAACCCTGACGTTAACAGTAAACTTCTAGTTCAGCTTGTTGACAGAACTTAACAAAGCAGCTGCTCCCTGCTCACTCCTCTCTGGTGTTTCGTCCTCTTCGCCACTGTCCTCATCTTTACCCGCTGACTGCTCTGATAAATCTGTTTTTATCTTTGCATGGTTTCCCTTTTTTTGTATATGTGGTCTTCTCTGCACCAGTTTTCTCTCTTTCTATGCATGCATCGGCAACACATGCTTGATACCAACTGCCTGAGTGCCACATACTCTCAATTGTGATGGCAGCTGCTACCTGCTTTTATGGATTTCCTGTGTCAGCGCAGCTAAGAAGACCCGCGTGAATACCTGTTGGTATACAGGCTTTTAATGCTGGAGTTAATGAAAAAATTCCATTCGCTTTCAAGACCAAGGCTCACTGAGAAAACCCCTGAACCTCTTGATGGGCAACCTGCATCTGCACTAAAGCGCACCACAATAGCCACTTTGGAAACCACTTCTTTGAAGCATAGTTTATTTATCAAAACCGTATCAATTCCCTAACCATGACCAAGAACCTTTAGAACCTTAAAAAGATCTATTGTGGTTCGTTTTACCCAGCTACCCACCCTCATGAGTCATTTTGGAAAAGTCATTAAGACCGTTGGAACAATCATGAGGACTTGTTGATTTTAGCAGCCTCCCTAATTAGCCACTAAGAAAGTCTTGGTTTCTAAAGTTTCTTCCAACATTGTGACAAAAAACAAAAAAAATGGTTGGTTCTCTTTGGCCCAAATACGAAAACGACCCTGAAACGACAAGTGGATCCGCTACTGACGCTACATACAAGAGTTTGCCGAGCTGTACTCGCTTCCCCTTAAGTGTCTGTTTGTGTTTGTTTCAGTGTGCAGCAAACTAGTGGAGAATTTTCCTCTCATAGTCATTAAAGCGTTCTGTTCGTTTTGATGCAGTAGCACAATCTAGTTATTGACAGTGTGAAAAGGGAAATTAGGCCACAGAAATGTGGAGCACGAGCTGTTCTCAGGACACACAAAGACGGTCTTTAGCTTTATAGGTTTATCTTCCAGCCCGTTTGAAGTCGGCGATTTCAGGTCATTGGCATTCAAGCGCTGATGAGCAACAGAGATGGTTACTTAGTGTCTGAGGGGTGACTGACGGCTTCGATTAAAGTAAATTTTGTGAGTTAACTTTAAGAGGTGGATATTGATTGATCTTGTTTTTTAAAAGTCTTCATGCGTGTGATTGAAACTGCTCAATCGCTCCTCGTTTCCTGGCCCGAATGTGAGTCATTGTAAGCTCCCCGAGGAGAAATGCGGTGGTTTGAAGCCGAGATCAAGAAGACTCGGCTGAATAAAAATAACACAAAAATACATTTCACATTGAACAGTTTCCAGGCTTTTCAGTAGCAATTGATTGCGGTTTAAAAGAATGGACAGACCATTTGAGTTCTTGGTGAGACTACAGTACAAAGACGTGTCTGGAAAGATGACTTTCTCTATCTGGACGATTTTCATTTAAGGCACATATTGAACATGTCAAAACTGTCTGGCGCTATATGCAAACTGCAATAATAACACAAAAGCATACGTACTTTGCCGTAGGCGTACGTGGCATGAAGGGCACTTTTCACTTCATTTATAACCCATATAACTCTATATCCAAAACAGTTATAAATACACGGTGCCAACTGGCATCACGACTGGTTTTTTTTCTCAACACCAACCTTGCTTCGCCAAAATCCAATCAAGCTCAATAGTCCCTTAATGAGCCTTCGTGAAACTGGCACTAATTGATTTTTTGGAAGCATAATAACTCGTAAACAAAACATTCATTAGCCCTGCACAATATATAATTTCAGCATTAATGCTGCAATATGTGCTTGCGTGACAGTCACATCGCAGTAAGCGCCATGTAAAGTAGGGATATTAGCTCAAATACAACAAACGACAACTTTTCCGGCCAGCTGATATAAAAATAAAACTCAAAGGGTTCTGATGTTCCAGGACAAATCTAGAAGAAAAGTCTGTCTAAAAACAGAATTTAGTCCACTTTAAGGGTTCTTGAATTCACTGAGTTGATTTTTTATTGCATTGAGTTGGTTGACATGCAGGTTTCCCATCTGCACAGCTAAATAAGCAAGGTGCAGGACAGAAACACTGAAATGTTGGATTTGGTTGCAAAAAAGCAATGCGACATTAGCTGTAGAGCTGCAAAATGAATCGAACATCCATCATGATCACGAGTTTTGCATTTCACAAATAAATGAACATGATTGGTTGTGATATTGACGCCAATAGAAAACTCTGCACACGGACAACTACAACCAAAGAAAACATTGCTTGGGTTCAAATTGGGTAAGTCTGATATAAGGAAGCATTATTTCACATTTTTACTGTAATTTTGGACCACTTATCCATCTGAGCTGCAGTAACTGAGCGGAGACTAGAAGCTTCTCTGTGCACAGCCACTCACCGAATGTCTCTAGCAGCCTGCATGTGAGGTGTTTGGGGAACATTGGTAAATTGCATTGTCTATTTACAAGCAGACATTCATCAATGTTTAACTTCATTTACTAGACATTAAGTTTGTTGACAAGCGAGCCTACCATTTAAATCTACACCACAAAGCTCTATGGCACGTACAAAGTCAGATCTGAATCCAAAGCAAAAGAACTACTCATGCCAGTTTAAAGAGAAAGCTTCGATGTCAATTCACTCCCGTACAAATGATCCTAGTCTTTCTAGAGTGATTCATCTATCTGTTGAAGATCACATTATTTTTTGACATTAATATCACCATGATGCAGCCCATATATGTGCATCTGCATGAAGGAACATTAAGAATATCTTAGAGAAATGTTCCTGCTACCTAATGAGTGCCAGTCCAACACAGCACTCTGTTTCTAGCTCCAAAACCAGCTGCTTTCTCTGACTGGAAACAACATCTGTAAAAGTAATGAGGCCCAGCCAAAACATTAAAGTTGCATACCCTGAAATCAAAACAATGACAAGGAAACATTTCATAGAGCAGAGGGCACCTGCAGGGTGTGTTAATGATTCATTATTAATAATGTGGGTCTGACACTGTAAATACCTCCTTTCACATCACTCGCAGTAATTGTTTTAATTCATAATCCAAATATGTGGGTTAGTGCAGCTTTACAATGATGCAGAAAAACTGTTTTTAAGTCTCCCAATTGTTCATCAAAAGTTTTGGCCACTTGTCATCAAAGTTCCTTGTCACAAACACAAACATACTACTTTTTTGGAAAGACAAGACTTGACAAGACAATTCTTCCCAAAGCCTTTTTTCCTGAGTTCCCTCCCTTGTGTGCTGCAAACTAGTGTCTGGGCGGAGAGGTAGAGCTGTGTTATGAGAAGATAATGTGAGGAGATTGAGCAATCCAGCGAGCATGACACCGCCTCTGGCTGTACTTCTTGATTACCAGCCGTTCTCTGCTTCGGTAACCTCAGCGGGGCCCTTCACCATGGAAACTCCTCATCACTCGCTTCCCACCGCGGCTCATTACAGAGCCACCGCCGCAAGCACTGGTCCAGGATCAGCTCACCTGAGCCTCGGCACTTCAAAACTCACACACTGCCTGTTATTAAAGCTGATCCGGGGTCAGACTACAGAGACAGTGGCAATTGAATATGTGCCTTTTGCGCCTGAAGGTCTGACTCTGGTTTCACTATAATCAAATAGGCTTCCTGGCGTGATGATGTTGTTGGCTCACCTTTGCAGATGGATCATCTCAGATCATGTAACCATGAGCTAACATATGCTAATAAGATTGGTGCGACTTCTTTGTCAGACCCGTATCTGCAGATACCACCCTGCCAGCAGCCAGCTGCATATTTGACTCATTGCGCAGTTGAAGTTAACTAAGGCTTTAACTGGAAAATCCATATGGAATATGTGAGCATTGTTAATGAAATGACTCAATTACGCTGGAAAATCTTGCACAGTAAAACTCATCAAGACTTTTTTCTTTTTTTCTTTTGGGTGCTTAATCAGTATCTAATATCTGAAATCAAATCAGCTCTGTGCCTCTGCTCCACCTTCAGCATTCATCCTGCAAAATAATTATACGGCAGCTAATGTGGAGGTTTTAGAGGCACATTTTATGAGGTCCGCAGTCCTGTGCAGGAGTCGTAACTTCTGGAAACAAAGTTCAGTCTCAGTAATTAGTGCAGTCTGCTACCAAACAAAGTCTCAGAGATCTCAAACGGATTTTCTGCTTCTGTTTTCGTGGCTTTTTACTGTATGTTAATTTTAACAATCGCCTAAACAAACTCAGTGGGTATGTTTTATTTAAATTACTCTCCAGCCTCAAGCTTTTAAATCAGGTCTTGCAAATCCTTTTTTGTCACTGAAAGATTAAGAAGAAAGCTACATATAAATCCTCCTTCCTAAAAGATTGGTTGAGCACGGGGGGGAAGCTGTGCAAGACGAGGATTTTAACATAAACAACAGGTATGAACGAGCGTCGTCGGCGTCCGGATTCACTTGAGAATCGGTAATTGCGCGCGGCCCTTTGAGGCGGTGCGCTGGGACGGCGGTGCTAAGGGGTTTGTCAGGTAGGATTCAGAAACTGCCGGGAAGAAAGGAAAAAAGTTGGCTCCTGTGCCGCTCTGCTGTTAAGATGAGCCAGGATCGCCTGCAGGCAGCAGCAGAGAGGAGGGCGAGGACTAAACATATCTGTATCCCAGACAACACCTCTTATCGTCTCCTGGGTCGATCGGAGCAGCCGAGGAGCACCTTCCAGCCTCAAACGCAACCTCCGAGATGCAACGCAAATCGCTTTAGGTGCTGTTTTCGCGCCGGCAGCCATCGCGCTCAATTCCCTTTTTGCATCCTGGCCGAAGACCTGCAGCTTTAGCCGGCCACGAGGCAGCAGAGGCAGAGGAAGTGTGTACGCTCCCCGAGAAAAACCCCACATTGATTTTTTTTTTTTCCATCCACTCCAGAGTAATCCATGCTTGCACTGGCTGAGACACACATATAAATCGACACATTGTGAAAATGTAATCTGGAGCAGTAATTCACAAGTTCATATAATATAGTTTTTAATTTGCATATTTAACTTTGATCATAGTTTCTTTTTTTTACATGGATTTGTTTTATTCAGTTCTCTAAGGTGCTGTGCAAAAGCTATTAGGGTGGAGAGGAGTTTGGAATAAGTGTTAATAAGTGGAAATAGAAAGCGGAACTTTGGTAAATGTAAGGATGAAAAATTTCAGAATGAAACAATCAGCGAATCACAAAAGTTGTGTTCTGCTGCTCGTCTGACTGACCAGGCTTTAACCGGTTCTGTCAGTTGTTTTGCAAATTCATGCCACCCCCCATGAGTAAGAGTTTAACGGTGTCTCATGTGTTAATGCTTCATTATAAATCTATTACACAGTAAATACTCAACTGAAGCTGTATTTTTTAAATTAAATCAAAGTTACAATATCCGCTGCAATTAGAGGAAAAAATGTAAATGTGACATTTAACGTGACAGTGCCAGCTGTCTGACAGGATGTATGACTTTGTTGAGTCGACCACGTTTTAATGTTGCTTCCGTTATGTGATTTATTAGCGCCGTTCTATTAAGACCTTATGTTTCAAATTCCAAAGAAAATTATGTGTTTTTTTCACAGCAAGCTTTAAACACTCTATCTTTGCATATCGTACAATTAGGTTTCTACTCATCTTTACATTTGGTTTCTTTCTCCTTGCCTTCTTTAATTGATGCTGATTGAGTTTAAATTAATTGTTCCACTTTTTGTGAAGACTAGCCGCCACTCTGTGGAAGCTAATGGGGATCCAAATCAAGAGTCTTGCTCATTAACCCTCCTATTACCTTCAAACTTACTAACATCTTTTATCCTTGGGTTCAATTTGACCCCAACAATTTAAACCTCCAGAAGATATCATAGTTACAATTGCTACCCAAGTTTATGTGTAAATAAGCCCTTTAAATAAAACTGAAAAAAATATGTCAATGACTTATTTTAGTACCTGTTATAGACACTTTAACAATAACAATAAGACAATAGTTCAGTCATTTTACTTGAATGCATCAGATGCCATGAAAGCACAAAAACAAAAAGTTCAGCTGCGTAAGCAAACACCAAGGATGCTCCCTTCCTGCCTCATAACAGCCAATCATACCGTGATAATGGAGCCTCTCCACCCTCTTATAGCTCATCTCTCCTGGTGGAGGCTGCAGCTAACAGATGGCGGCTGCCCTGCAAGACGGACTTCACAGTCTGAAAACACAAACGATCCTGCATTGCCAACCACCTCCACCTAAGCAACACACTCCTGGTGGTCTCGCTGAGGACTGACGGAGTTGATGTCTTGCTGAGGTGGAGGCTGGTGCGGGTTAACGTCCAGCCAACCTGAATCTTAACCTCAGTGCAGCAGCTTCACCCTGGTCACTGGTTTGAATTATTTAGGCAATACATTAAGGTAAGATCTTTCCTCTAGATTTTATAGATAGATTTTTGTATTTTTCATTGTTGCGTTAACTTTATGATTATTGCCTCAATAGACTAAAATGTTTAATCCAATGTGATGCAGACACATCTGATTCAAACCTTTTTTCTCCTGCTCTCATTAAAAATGAGCAATAATCATCAGTATCGACTGAAATTAAACATTATATCCCGATGCATATTTCAGCTCTACAGCTGAGCCCTACTTTTGGACATTTACAGCCATCCCCCTCTCTCTTTTTTTGAAACACATATTATGTCATTTTCATACAGTTCCTAATAGTTACCGATGGTCCACAGCGGTGCTCCTTTTCTAGTTATCACGGCTTCTGAGAGAAGAACAGGATGAAGGGATGAACGCATGTGGCCTCGCTTCACTGTTTAATGGAGGCTAATTAGATTCCTCCTTCTCTTTAGGAAATATAAGAAAAGAGAATTTGTCCTGCAACACGGGCCGCGATGCAAGAATGGCTGCATGGCGAGGACTAAAAATTCATTACTGCCCCATTAATGTCGGTGATTAATTTCCCCCCTTGGTGAATCGAGCCAGTTAAAAGTAGTTTCAAATTGTTGCGAATCCAGATTTCAATAAGGTGCTCGAATGCATTTATGCTGGTGATGAATTCCAATTAGTTACAATTAGACCCTTCGGTGCAGTATGGCACACTTTTTTTTTATTCGGCTGAATGTTTTGCTGAGGTTGCCCCGTCTGTCTCTCAGGGAGCCTGCGGTTCCTGCTCAAGTAAACTGGTATGCCCTCACAAGCATATTCCCATTTTCTGCTTCACTGAACTGGTGGTCCCCAATAATCCTAACACCATCATTTAGTCAGGCAGACTGTGGAGTGTTTTCATTTTTTTCTCTCTCTCTCCTCTTATTTTCTCCATCCCACACAGTCGCTCGACTTGGATTCCCTGAGCCCAGCAGAGTAGAATTAATGTGTATAGTTTGCTGGCCTCATTTTTTATGCACCTTGAAAGAGAGTAGAGTAGAATCGCCTCAAGAAAAGGTGTTTTAAATTCACACGCTGGTTTTTCGGAAGCTGAATGCCTTCCTCTGTTCTGATTTCTTCTGATTCTGCT
The DNA here is from genome assembly GCF_000690725.1 of Stegastes partitus. Lineage (NCBI taxonomy): Eukaryota > Metazoa > Chordata > Actinopteri > Pomacentridae > Stegastes > Stegastes partitus. The sequence goes on from NW_007579129.1 coordinate 113,489, forward strand.
GCCAGTTTTCTCTCCTGCACCTTAGAAGGAGCTTTTTTTTTTTTTTTGGAGATGGAGGGGGGGACGACTGTTCCTTCTACTCAAAGAGGCTTTCAAATACAGGAGCCCGGGCGAAGTGGTTTTCCATCATCTCTCCCATGCTCTGTCATGCGGACAGCAGGTTGGAACAGAATGGCTGCTGCGCTTTTATACCGAGAGAAAAGGGAGCGCGAGAGAGAGAAAGAATGAGGCCCGGTGATGGAGGAAAAAGAGCGAGGAGGAGGAGGAGGAAAAAGGGAGGGAAAAGGCAAAGTAAAGCCTCGCTGTGATGCTGGCACTCAGTCAGGTGCTTCTTCCATCTAAAGCGCAGAGATGAAAAAAAAATGGACAGAACTTATCTATAATAACCAAAACTGGAGCGGACTGAAACAAAAGAAAAACACAAAAAAAAAAAGACACGTGAAATGCTCAGCCGCATACTGTAGAGGCAGGGGAAATAAAAGTTAAGCTTCCTTGCTTGTCCTTTGCACCATGTCCTTTAAGACGGCAGCATTTTTCCTCTTCAGAGATAAGGATTTGATTATCCAGGACAAGCTCTTCTTAAGCTTAGCCCTCTTAGTTCCACAGGCGGGAAAGACATCATAGATGAAACAATACGTTGTGGATATGAATCAAATGGGAACGCTGGAGGAGCGAAATAGCTGTGTTTACAGAGGTCTGTGAAGAACAAAGGCAGCCGGGGCTTACATTGATGGACGCAAATCCTGAGTCTTGGTAACTACCCGCTTCGGCTTCCATTCCGAGCACGCCTGACGAGAACTTTGATCTCTCACATCCAGTCACCTGGCTCTTTTCCACCAGCCCGGATAAGTCTAGACAGATAACTCGCACACAACTTTGTTCCCTCGAATTTCAACTGTTTACACTGTCGAACTGATCCTTTTTCTCTCACGGAGCTCTGCCTCCTACACAAAAATTTACAGGATCAGAGATGAAAAATGTCCTGTAACGTTATCCTCTCTCTGTCTCTCTGTCTCCTGCAACAATCCACTTTAAAATGACAGCTGTTTTTTTTGTTGTTGTTTTTTTATCAAGCAACATGAAAGGTAGCATTTGCATTTTTACAGGAGGAGATTTTGTTCCTACATTTTGATGTTGCAAAAAAAAAAAAAATCAGAGATGCTGACAGTAAATTTACAAACCCATGCTGAGACTGAAGCCCTCCCAGAACACCGGGTTCGACTGTGAATTCGCTGCCTGCAAACACATCTGCAGCATGAATCAAAGCCAAGAACTTGTGTGAAAGTGTGTACGTCGGATCGTGTGTGTGTGTGTGTGTGTGTCGACTGGATGATATCGATTTAGTGTTTCACATCCACCTCTCCTCACCTCCTGTGCTTTAACCGCTTTAACGTCGTGTCATGTATGTTGTCAGCAGAGCAGGATACAAAAAGGGGCCGCGGCATCACAGCACTCTGACACAAAACTCTGATGTATATATTCGCTTTAAACGTGCTTACAGTTGTAACTAAATGCAAAAATATGACACCTATAGAAATGCTGCCTATCTTTCAAAACAATAATGGAACAGATTCTTGTCTGAAACTTCAGTAATTAATTACTCGTCCTAGTAAGACTCTTATTTTGAGTTTTGTCGCTTTGCAGTTAGCTGACAGACTAATGTGACTCGTTAGCTGGAAAAAAAGAGGAGAAACAAGCTCTTACAGGCTTGAAAGTTGTTTCTTATTTATGCATTTTCAGATGGCTGCTCAGAAATCATGGAATCCTAGTTTTTTTTTTTATCAGAGTTGAGTGTTAAACTATCCATCCATCCATTATCTATACACCGCTTAATCCTCACTAGGGTCGTGGGGGGGCTGGAGTCTATCCCAGCCGACTTAGGGTGAAGGGAGGGGACACCCTGAACAGGTCGCCAGTCTATCACAGGGCTACACTTAGAGACAGACAACCAAGTTCTTATATTTTTGCACTGAAAGGACTGCACCTTCGTTTCGTTGTACCTGATACAATAACAATAAAACAAATCTGAATCTGAAGCACACTCACATTCACACCTACAGACAATTTAGCATCACCAACTAACCTCAACATGTTTTTGGTGTTCAACTAATGGAGCTAAAACTACGTGTAAATGTCTCCATGG
>NW_007579129.1:117702-120423 GCF_000690725.1 Stegastes partitus
GGTTGGACTACAGACTTTAGACTTGTTTAAATGGGTCTTTTGCACAGCCCGGCTGAGTAACAAGGGGTTAAACTGGGACAAGAGGGCGCCCTTATCCAGCCGGGTCATGGATCAAACACCAAACTGCTGACTGGTCAAATCAGGACTGGAGGCTTTTCAGTAGAAAGTAGTTCTTGTGAAAGTTGCACAAACTGTGTTGCATGGATGTGGATTGTTGGGAGAAAGAGCAGCTTACTGGAGACGGATGCTGCTGCTGCTGAAATGCCTGAAATGTAATTCTTCATGTTTTCCACCCATTGTTTCAGTGAAACCTCAGAGTCAGATGTCTTAAAACAAACTCTTCAAGTAGCCGGATTCCAGCAGGGAGCAGCCGGAGGATTCTTCTTGTTAGCTTGATTGTATTCATGCATTTTCTGTATCTTTTGGTAATTTGGGTGAAGCAACCTTTTAAATGAATTTGAGAAGCCCTACAGGCACGAACACTCCAAATATGAGCCCAACACACTGCAGTGGCGCACAATTTATTTTAAGTTGTTATTTATTTATTAAGCATCTAATTTATGGTTCAAAGAGCCATGCGGGTTCTGCTATACATATAAACAAACATGCAGCTGAAGTATCTACAGGGCGAAGCACAATAAGCTGTGTTGTCATTATTAGGTCTGCCTCTGTGTGTGCTGCCTTAGTTTTTCTTTACTTCACTGATTAGGTAAGTTCGTGCTCGCTGAACTCCCGCAGACATTATTTCATCTAAGCGGCAAAAGTGAAATAATCCACACGACACACTAGAAAACTGAAACCTCCAGAGGAGCTGGTGTCGGGACTCGAGTTGCCGAGGGTAAAATTGTCTGGACAGCCCTGATGGTGCCGGATTCATCCTGAGCACGACCGCTTTGTTCTCACTGATCTGACTGCAGAAACTGAATCTGTGCAGCAGCAGCGGCAGCAGCAGCTCAGCTGTTTGCTGTGCACAGACGAATTTAGGTTAATAAGACCACGTAAGATCTCGAGGACACGTCAGAAGATTTAAATAATTGATGAAGGTACGAGCAGCTGTGCTACATGCATAAACTGCACACAGTGTGGAGGCGGTATTGATCCTGCTGCTGTGTGACGCTGCAGCTGGTTAATAAATTCGGAGAAAAGGAGCCGACATTCTGCATTTGTTTTTACAGCAGGAGGCTGAAAGCAGATTTCAAGTGTGTGTGACTTGGCAACGGTGTGAAACTGAAGGAGAAGGATCTGATTTGGAGGTTAGGAAACACAGTTCAGCTACATTTTAACCCCTAATACTAACAAAAGTAATGTAACTTATTGATTTTGAGTTAATTTAAATACCAACAGCTGTGGCAATAAGTAATATTTATTGATGGCAAAGAAGCATTTAATAGTAATACTTTGTGTTGAGGTTTTGAAAGGTGTCTTTGGCACTAATGTTAATGNTGCAGGTTTTATCTGAACTTTGGGGCAGATTTTAAGAATCTAACACTTATTATCTTGCATTCTCGTGGATTTCTCTGCACCATTTTGCTCCTTTTCTGCACCAGTTTATGTTGGAAATTTCTTTATATATGTAAAGTGAAACATAGTAGAATATAATGCAACAAGACCCCCAGACAAACTGTATTTCTTTCAAATATTTATGCCCCTGCAGATCAGCTTTTCTTATCTGACATCATCCCTGCCGAGTGAACACACACAGGTGTGATTTATCCTTCCGTCGTCGTCGTCGTCGTCTGTGTCTTTTGTTCGGGAGAAGTAACCTCTTTAAAATATGCATGTGGCACCTTTTCTCGTCAATGATGAATCAGTCTTAATTAATTTATAATTATAAATATTTAGGAGGACAGATCCCTTGTGTCCCCCCGGTGAAATCTACGCCTATGAATGCCCTCAAACCAAACTGCTTGTTAAACTGTAATCAGTGTGCAAACTACAGGGGAGCCAGAGGGAGCCTGGCTCCTCTTAATAAGACATGAGTAACCCTGAAAACATGATTGGTGAAATTTTTTTTCTTGAGACAGGGGGGAACTCTAAAATATTGAGTATGCTACTTTTTTGCAAGCTACTTGTCTCGATGTTCATTGAGCAAAATTACTTGTGCTGATTCTTCTCTCCAAATGTGTAATGCGTCTTATATAAATACAAGCTATTATTATTACTATTATTGATTTATTGTGATTCATGCATGAGGGCGATGCATCACTAATTCATTTTTTATCATAAAGATCGCGGCATGTTGTTGCTATTAACATCAAAGCACGGCAGCGCAGTATCATAAACTCACAAATAACATGCCCTCCCGACGCCCACCTGTGTCACCCAACAGAAAAGTCCGTAGAATAACAATCGGATCTATAAATGGCAGCGAAGTCCATTAGATATGACCACTTCATTGAAGAATCAACAAAAAACTGTGTTTAACTGAGTTACTGTAGCAGCAGAAAACAACAAATACACGCCCTGCGCTGTCTGTGTGGGACATCAAGGTGGCAGCGTGTGGCGTGCATGATGTTAAAGAACATTTTAAATGATGCACGATGTCGTTTGTGCGTCCAACATCTGTTGCCCCGACAAAGTTGTGCTTTGCAATTTTACAGTCCAACACAATCTGTCAAACTGAACTTTTACCACACACATATATATAAACATTTTGCAATTTAAATAGGAGTAAAATCCAAGTAATTTGTGGACAGACATATACATTGACATGTATGTAAA